>NC_046168.1:73888003-74178003 GCF_011064425.1 Rattus rattus | reverse complement strand
TAATTAATCCATATCAAAACTACAAAAATAACATTAGGAAAAATAAATAAATTTAAAATAACAGATCCTTCAGAAAGACACTGAGTTGAATTTGCAGTCAGAGTTTCGGCTGTAGGTGTAAAGGCTCCTCCGGGGTTACCTGTTTATGATTTCTGAGTGTGGATGCAGTTAACTGGCCAGGCTTCTCATAAGAAGAAAGACGTGGAAAGATTTTTATGGATTTCAGTGGAAAAAGAAGTTTAGGCACCAATGACATGATATAATTTTATAAAATTAGCTACATTGTATCTTTCATTTTTCTTTGTAGAAGTTAGGCCTTAAAATTTTTATTTTTTTTTCAAACTTTTGTGTTAAAACGAATATGCTATTTTAAGAATTACTTTTGCAGGGAAAAAAGTCATTGGACAAAAGTAAAAGATTTAAGAACTTTTCAGCTTCTTACGTATTTTATTTCAGAAATAATGTTAGTAATACTAGGATGTAAATCAGTGTGCTTCAGGAGTAATTACTGGGCAGGATTTCATCCAGTAAGCTTGTCCCCAGTATCAAATGAAAAACTAGACATGGGTGCTTCAGCGGTGACGGCTTGAAAGAACTATACTCCGCTTCGTGATTAACACGGGAACTTAGGAACCGGATAGCTTAAAAACACACCAGAGGAGATGGTAATGGCCCACAAGAGACCACGGCATGGTCCAAATATTAGTTACTAGAGGAGAAGGGCTTATTTAGTTACTTGATTCAGAGTGCTCGAATAATAGAAATCTTGTTTGCAGGTACAGTAACTAAAGAAAAAGAAAAATAACCCTGAAAGCAAGCCTCGCTGAGCAGTAGTGAGCCGTGGTGTTTTGCAGGTAGGAGAAGGAGGAAGGCGCTGGCAAGAACACAGCGCACCGGAGAAATATAAAATGCCGAGATATGGAAGGAGCAGCCTCTAAGGGGGAGCCATCTCCTGCTGTGTTGCTTGCTACAGCCTCGGTTGTCCCTGAGTGACCCTGACTAAAAAGGTCAGGAAGAGCAGAGGTCATTCTGGACAGAGTGTTTCTAGAAGAAATCTACAGCGACTTTGATTTTAGAGTGGACTTGTGGGCTCCCTCAGTGGTCCTTGCGGATCAGATCTGAGGCATGTAGGTTCCATCCGATAAGGACAGATGTCACAGTGATCAAGGGTTCCTGGTCTCAAGTTTGCTTTCTCTGTGGAGCCTGTTCTGAATTCCAAGGCAGTGCTAACAGCTAGCATGCGGGTTTCTTAGAGTCAGTCAGATGTTTGGGAAGAAGAAATGAAATACAGACTCATTCAGAAGTTCAGTTTTAAGTTTTATAGGAAGCTAATTTTAAACCATGGAATAAAATCCGGGAATGAGGTCTTTAGTTTGCTTTTTATTGGGAAAGGAAGTCAATAAATTTAATTCCAATGAAACAACAACAAAACCAGCCACCCAACCAATACGCAGAGGTTAAAGAGGACCAAAACAAGTCACTCTAAACCAGTGTTTCTCACCCTTCCTAATGCTGCTACCCTTAATGTTGTAGGGACCCCAACCACAAAATTATTTCATTACTACTTCATAACTGTAATTTTGCCGCCGTTGTGAATCATATGTAACTGATAAGCAACCCCAACAGGTTGAGACCCTCTGCTCTGCACAGAGCTATTCAAGAAAAGCAGAGGAAGGATCAGTATCTTCCAGAGGGAAGCAGAGCTCTGGTCCTGAGGCTCCTGACTAGGCTCCCAAACACAAAGGAGAGAAAATGTCGGGAGGGTTTGTGGGACCACAAGGGAGCTGGCTTAACCATAAGAATTCAATGGCAATAAGTCAGGCAGCTTATTCTTGAACTTAAGGTAAATAGTGCCTTTTACCCACCAGCCCCAAACAGAAAAACAAAACAAAACAAAAAACCTATCATAAGTATCAAACAAAAATAAGGGAATAAACGGCTAAGTAAGAATTGTGTTCAAGCATCCTGCAGCCCGCTCACTGCAGCCCGCTCACTTGCTGGTTTTGCTGACGCCCAGTTTAAAGTTCCTGTCCTGACCTTTGACCTTGTAAGAGCAGCATCACAGTTGCAGTGCTCATCAAACCTGCCCATTCATCTTCAGACACTTGAGCACAGACCCTGGATGTGTAGCTGGTTCTTAGGCATAGCAACAGGCACATCAAGGAGGCCCAGGCTCTGAATTCTGCGCGGGAAATCAGGTCCCTCTGAGAATGGCCCCACATGGGTGTTTAAACTGACACTTAAGTAGTGCCTTAAGATCTCCAGAGAAAACTGACCAGTCAGCTTCAAAACTACCTGTATCCATAGGTTAAGTGTTGTGTGCAGACCGAATGACTGTTTGCCAAAGAGGTTTGAATTTATTGTGTTTGGCTCTTAGGAGAAAGAGTATAGAACAAAAGAAACAAAAAACAGACATTTGAGCACACAGCTGTATTGATCCTAATACTTTTTCTATGTCTCAGTCTCCCTATTGCTCTAAAACTGGAGGCTAATTATACAATTTTATTGAAAATAGTATGAAAACCCTCCACCCCAAGTGTTCCCTTTCCAGGAGGTGTCTGTTTCTTTTAGGGATAGAGATCACAGGTTTCCACTCACCCCAACGTCAGAAGCACTTGTGACATGGAAATGTGTGTATTCTATTAGTTACCAGAATGTGGCTGAGACCAGTGCAGGACTAGGGGAGAGGAATGAATTCTCTCTCCTCATGGGTGTGGCAAGCTCATTTGAGAAGAACATGTGGGGTGGGATACCCTACCATAGCCATCTTTGGAAAATGCCATCTGCCACATGTGGTTTGCTTTAGAACCCAGTTTTGAAGGTCAGGATCCGAGTACAGCCTGCCGGTGTTTCCTTTGTAATAAATTCCATTCCTCCTTAGGCCAGCAGATGCTTAGAGCAGATTAGAAGGAAACATCAGTATGGGAAAGCACGTTAAATGCTATGATATTCACAAAGGCACCTGCAAATTAAAAAGTCGTCATTCCTCAACCACATTTTCATGGATAGAAGTGGGAGACTTTGCACTAAGTAGAGGGTGTGTATCAACTTTTCCATTTATTGGAATTGCTATCAAAACACTTAATGAGAGAGATACTGTGTGAAATTGGTACCTTCCAATGCTTCGAGGCTTACTAAACAGGACAGAAAAGCAGCTGGGCTCCAAAGAAAGAACTGTTTTGTTGAAAATGTTTAAATCTGTCACGACTTTTCTATTTTTGTTTTTTGGATTCACTTTATACACATATGAGTGTTTTGCCTCCATGTATGTATGTGAATCTCATTAGTACCTATGGATGGTTGTGAGCCGCCATGTGGGCGCTGGGAACTGAATCCAGGTGCCGAGCTGTTTCCCCAGCTTTATATAGATAGGTAGATAGGTAGATAGATAGATAGATAGATAGATAGATAGATAGATACATAGATACATAGATACATAGATACATAGATACATAGATACATAGATACATAGATACATAGATACATAGATACATAGATACATAGATAGATAGAGATAGAGATAGATATATCATTTGATCAAACATAAATCCCATATAATTAATTGAGTATCAACATAGAGTAGCCAATGAAGATAGATTTCCTGTTTTCATGGGTAGTTTTATCACTCGGGAATAAAGATCATCCCGTGTTGTTTTACTAAAGCATTCCTAAAAATAGTGATCTATTTTATTAAATAAAAAATTGCTAATTCAGGCAGTGTCATGGAAAACCATCTCTAACAAATCACCAATCAAATTATTTTGAGTAGATACTGGTCGAGGAATGAAGGGACACATAGCAGACTATTAACAAACCTATCTCATATCTCTCTTTTCTGTTTCTTATTATTGATTAAAAAAGGTTTTGTTCTTGAGAAAAATATGTGAGGTGATACGAACTTCGTAAAACTATATCCAAATCCTTATCGAAGTTGATTGATTTAGAATTCTAGACATATGTACAAAGAAAGAAAAAGAATAGTGGTAGAGTCCATTGTGCACCTGTAAGGAGGAGCAAACATAATTAAAAATAAAATCAGAAAGCCAGGCAATGTTGGCATGCGTTTAATCCCAGCACTCAGGAGTCAGAGGCAGGTGGATCTTTGTGAATTTGAGGTCAGCCTGGTCTACAAAGCTAATCCCAGGACAGACAGTGCTATAAAGAAAAACCCTGTCTCAAAAAAACAAAAATAAATACATATACATGCATACATACGTACATACATACATACATACATACATACATACATACATACATACATACAGGCAATTCCCAAAGGACTGAAATAAATGAAGACCATGCCTTGTACGGCACTGTCAGAGAACGCCTCGAGGAAGTGTGCAGCCTCTGCTGCGATGCTCCCTTTGCGCTCCACACCAGCCCACTCCCAGCCATTCATCTGTTTTCATTCCACACATTTTTGATGCTTCATCTCAAACCTCAGCACCCTGAAGCTATTGAAACCAGTCCTGTCTGACTTGGTCATTTCTCACCTACTACAGTCTCCCTATTTGGAACAACACTTATGGCCTATTTTGTATCTCTTTCTAATGGTCATTTTTGATTGTTTTACTGTTGGGTTGTGTGTGTGTGTGTGTGTCTTGTGTGTGTGTGTGTGTGTGTGTGTGTGTGTGTGTGTGTGTGTGTGTGTGTGTGTTGTTTTGCTTGTTTGCTGGCACTGGAGATTAAACCTTCTCAGACAGGAGTTGGGGATTTAGCTCAGTGGTAGAGCGCTTGCCTAGGAAGCGCAAGGCCCTGGGTTCGGTCCCCAGCTCCGGAAAAAAAAAAAAAAAAAAAAAAGAACCAAACCTTCTCAGACAAATCCCATATTCCAGAAGTAGTCAGTTTACTTCCTACATCACACAGAGAGAAGAATTGGCAGCCTTGTTCTATTAAGATGAAAATGTATCAGGTGCAGTGAACTATAAGTGAGAATATTGGAGGGGTCAGAGCAGAATCTCTACATGTTCATACAGTTCTCTTCTTTTCCCACGACTCCTTGTAGCATGTGGGTTTCTTTGAAAACCAAGGACTAGTCACACGGGGCTGTCTTCAAACATGCTGCCCTATGACTAAAGCCCTGGAGCTGCCTCCCTGAGACAGGGCCTGAGTGGAAGAGTTGACCACTAATCGTACATTTTTAATCCTAGTTAAGAGCCTTTTGGGAAATGTAGTGAGGAATACTCTGAGGGAGAAAAATCAGGCCTGTTTTTAGAAAATTCTTGGGTTTTATTACCTCTGGTTAGAACAAAATATAAGGCAGAAATCTAGGGACTCTAATTAATATAAGAGATGACCAGAACCTCATGGAAGCTGAGGGAAGCAGTGGCCCTTTTAATTACACCTCAGAGCTATCAGCAAAGTTGGGCAACAGTGAGTCTCTGTGCCTTACCTTTTCATATGACTGGAGCAGGGAGTTCAACATGCATAACCTTATGCTACCTCCTCTGAGGCCATGAGGGAGTTTAAGAAGGGAAATTAGATAGATCTCTCTCAGCCTCTATTGGTCCTGACGCAGGAAGCAAAGTTCAGGAGGAGAGTGAGCCCCTAAGTGCATAATCAGAACACAGTTTGGAGAACATTTGCAGCAAACAACACTGTCCCAGCAGTGTGAGGACTCAGAGTGTGAGAATGACAAGCTACAGGCCACCTGAGATGCTGTCTCAGTGACCGAGACACAAGCTCTACTGAAAACAGAGAACTGAACAAGAATGTCATCAATTATAACATTTGCCTGAATTCTAATAAGATAAAAATTATCCATGTCTTTATTTTCCTAGCAACATGGTGGATTTTGTGTCTTAGTGGACCTTAGGAACGCGTTTACACGTGCTTCTAATCAAAACACCACATTTTAGATTCTTCTGTTTTAATAAGATCCTTTAAATTTCAATGAATTTCCATGCATGGGCATCCCAAATAGGATGAACAAACTGTGTGTGTGAAGGAATGGTTGTGAGGAATGTCAGCCGTTCTCTTAACAATAACTGAGCGATCTAGGGATAGCATCACTGCCAGAAGCTACAAAATGATATTCCATTCTTGGATTTGGGCCTTGACATTCATAACATGCTTGTTTAAAACAATACAACAAAAAAAAGAATGAATGAATGAAAAAGGAAAGAAAGGAAGGAAGGAAGGAAGGAAGGAAGGAAGGAAGGAAGGAAGGAAGGAAGGAGGGAGGAAGGAAGAACTCTTCCTGCCCACCTTCAAAGACTTTACAAAAGGGTCTACAATTTACTTTCAAGAGCAGCCCCTGCTTGGTCATCACCCTTGATTTTCACATAGCTCCTATCTGCATGCATCTTAGACGACAGTGAAAACAAAGGATGTGCCCCATGTTAACCTCCTCAACCAAGCGTCCAGCCATACACATGACTTTGAGTGGTGAACGAAGTGCCCACTGGCTGGCTGCTGTCTTCTGTGTGGTTCTAAGGCAGCAGTCAGGTATTAATATTAAAGTGAAATAAAAGTAGGACCTAGAGAGATGGCTTCACAGTTAAGAGCATTATCTACTCTTCCAGAGGACCAGGGTTCAATTCCCAGCACCCACATGGCAGCATAGAACTGTTAATTCAAGTTCCATGATCCCTCCTACAGACACACATGCAGGCAAAACATCAAGATGCATAAAATAAAAATAAGATGTGTAAAATAGTTAAACAAAAGTAAATTCCATGATGATGAAAAGTGACTATTACAAGGCAGAATAGTCACAGAGAGAGAGAGAGAGAGAGAGAGAGAGAGAGAGAGAGAGAGAGAGATGGATACATTGTCCTCATTTTGAACTCTGCAGTTTGTGAACCTTGCATGACAAAAGAGCTTTTAGAGATATGATTCAAGTTACAGGTCTTGAGGTGGGACAGGGTAGTGAATTATATCGAGTAGGTATTTACGTATGAGTTCTTAAAATGAGAGACCATTTCCGGGCTGTGGTCAGACGGGAGTGAGCAAGGGTCTTAAAGACGAACTCTTAGTGACTTGGGAGCTAGGCAGAAGAAACTAGACGCCAAGGAATGTAGACAGTCTGGAAAATGGAAGTAGACTCTCCTAAGTCTTCCCAAAGTGTGCAGCTCTGGTGTCTTAGTGTGTTTGCTGCTGTTGCCATAGTCACCACAACCACAAGCAACTAGGGAAAGAGGATTTATTTCATTGCGCTGTTTATGGTACATCAGGAAAGGAAGTTAGGGCTGAAACTCAACGAGGCAAGGAACCTAGAGGAACACTGCTCACTGGCTTCCTCTCCTAGACAGTCTCATCCTGCTTCCTTACGCCCCTCAGAACCACCTGCCGAGGAGTGGCAACGCCACAGTGAGCTGGGACTTCCCACATCAATCATTAGACAAGAAAATGCCCTACACACTTGCCTACAGGCTGGTCTGATAGAGGCATTTCCTCAAGTGCGGTTCCTCTTCCCAGACAATTCTAATTACATGAAGCTGACAAAAATTAACCAGGACACCTGGCATCTCTTGAGTTAGAGCCTCCTGAGACTCGCCATGGACCTTTGCACTACGGAATGATAAGAAACATAATGTGTGTTCTTTAGGCAGTGGTCTATAGTACATTGTTACAGCAGAGAGCTATTTCAGAGGCTTCCTATGTCTGAATGTGACCTGACTATGGTCATTTCAGACCATGTGGAACGCTCAGGCTGAGAAATTTTCCCCCCAGTGACTATTGAATATATGAACCACTGCCTTCTCATCTTCTGTACGGTAATGAAGGGTCATGTGATCTCCCCTGGCCCACGCGCTGTGAGCTTCAGTGGCTCGGATTATTCTACAGGTTGAGGGGATGAAAGCTTCCATGGCGGCTTCTGGTTCTCTCTCTTTCCTGTCCAGGCAAAATGAAATGCTATGAGCGAGACAGATGGGAACACGGAATTCCATGGCTGGTAGAGGTGGGAGGGGGTTGCCTGGAGGATCACTGGATTTGCATAAGGGAAACTACATTTTAATGTTCTGCGTCACTGAAGTCTCTAGGTGTATTTGTTTGTAGAAACTAACTTACTCAGTCCTTCTTAGTAAGCATGATCAAGATCTGGCCGTCCTAGGAGATAAAGGATACAATCTGCTGCATATGACATAAAAACTACTTTCTAATTCTACCACTTCCAATTACATGGCTATGGAATGCTTAGATATCTGACATATTGGTACAATACCCAAGCCCAAACAGGAATTACTTTGTCACTCTTATTAACCTATGTCTTCTAAATAGGTCTAAATATTACTTCATAGGACATTGCAACTCATAACTGTCTTACCGAAAAATAAGTAACTATGGAACGACCTTTATCACTCTCCCTATGACCAAAGATCAGGGAACATCCCGGAGTGGGGGGCAGAAGTCTGTCATAGCCAGAGGACGAGGGGGACTTCTACAAACCTACATTCCTCAGGACGTGAGAGGACCACTGCACATACAAAGTCACTGACTGCACAAGATCCGCATGAAATCAATAGAAAATCCCAGCATAGATAGAAGCAGAACTCACAGACCCCATGCCTAGCTGAGGACCCAATGATAGCTCCTGAGAGGGGAGGGAGTCAGTTTTCTTCAAAGGTATGGCTGCCGGCAGGTTGCCCACACCCAAGTGGATGACACCACAATTGTAAACCTATTGGACTCTGGATTTTTTTTAAAGAAAACATGAAGAGGCAACTTAAGAGGGAGATGTTAATGGGGGGTACAGGAGGAAAGGAATGAGGTAGTAAGGGGTGGATATGCTCAAAATAAATGGAAAACATGTCAGAAATCCTTAAATAGTGAATAGATTTGAATATTTTGTTGATAGTTTTGTTTTTTACTGCCATTGAAACCCACTAATGCAGATTTGCTAAGTTGTGTAAAGTTCACCATTTCTGTTAAGAAAATTGCTTTTTAATCTCCAAATATTTTACATTTAAAACAACCGCCAAAGCCTTTCCTCTTTTCCCTTGTACGTCTTAGAGAATTTCATGCAATGTGTTCTGATCATATTCACTTCTCTCCCCCAACCCCTTCCAGATCCACCTCCCCTTCTTTATCCCTTCTAGTTGATTTGTGCTGCCAATATGGTCTTGGGTGTGTGGCTATCCACTGGAGTATATGGCTGTCCTACCCATGGCCACACCCTTTTAGAAGACCTTCCCTTCCTTTCCCAACAGTTATCAATTAACAGTAGCCCCTCTACTAGTGGTGGGACTGTGTGTGTACCAAGCTCCCCTCTCCACGCTGTCATTTTGTCTGACTTGCATGTCCGTGCTGTAACATGCTGTATCGTGTGTCACATGCTGTAGTGACTGCTGTAAGCTCATGATATGTAGCTGTCCTTAGTCCAGAAAATACTGTTGCACTGTATTTGAAGCAGTTTTCTGCTTCCTCTGGCTCCTACACTCTTTCTAGCCCAACTTCCAGAGAGAACTTTACCAAAAGAGCAGTCCTATGACCACCAACAATGAAAAGTAAATTCACCTTATATATTCCTATCCTGAACATTGGAATGCAAAAGAATAAGAGTATAGTCTATTTTAACAATAGGAACTTGGAATTTTCTTTTTAACAGTACAGGGTTACCACAGTCCATTCTTTTGACTTATTTGATAAAAGAGAAGCCGAGGGCTAGAGCAGTTAGGTAGGTAAGTAACCAGAAGGGGACTAACTCCTAAGGGCAAACAAGTACAGACAGAAAACAGATATTCTATGTAGGTATCTCAGGTTTCTACAACCAGAAATCACATTTTAGCATGCTGGGTGGGGAGTGGAGACATATAATACCACCACTCAGGAAGCTGAGGCAGAGAGATAGCAAGGCCAAAGTCAACCTGGGTTACATATAGCAAGACCCTGTGTCAAAAATAATATTTTTAAAGAAATACCATTAAAAAAAAGAAAGAAAAGAAAACTCTTTTATTGTGGTAAGATACACATAACCTACAACTTAGCATTTTAATCAGTTTCAAGGATCTGATTTAGTGACACCAGGTATCTACATCGTTGTCAACCTCTACCCACAAACCCCCTCCCTCACATCAAACAAAACTTCCCTGCCTGCTATGGAAAAAAACTCTTCTTCTTTCCATCTACAAGAGAGGTCTATTCTGCTATCTGTCTGCGGATCTACTTTAAATAGACTCATACGATATTTGGCCTCATGTATGCCTAGCCATGTATAAGGATTTCAACTATGCTTTTGATAAAAGATATGTTCATATTTTGTGTGGATGGATGTTTGCTTGTGAGTGTGTCTGAGCATCATGTGAGTGCAGTGCCTACAGAGGCCAGAAAGAGGGTGTTGGATGTCCTGGAACTGGACTTACAGATAGTTGTGAGCTGCCGTGTAAGGGCTGGGAACCAAACCTGTGCGAGAACAGTTGACTGTCCTTTACCACCAAACCATCTCTCCAGACCTATGCCGCTGCACAAGCTTAAAGGCTGACTAAGTGATACACTGTATTTGTCTTCGCAAGTGTCACTACATCTGGTCTGCAGGGTGTCAGGAGTTGACCCCAGAGTTTGACGCATGCTGAGTGACATTCCCAGGGTCTCCGCACACTTGTTTGTTGATGGTGGTAGTGACTTTTTAGTATATAGCTGTCGGTGGGCATTCAAATAATTTCTCCTTTTAATTAATTCTGCCATGAATATCTATATACATATATCTGTTTGCATCCTTGCTTTCAAGGATCTAATATTCCTAGAAACGTATACTTATCTGTGTTTAATTTTTTGAGAGAACTCTACAGTGGTTTCCCCCAAAACTGTGTCATTTTAGCCAAGCTTATAAATCAGTTCTTCCATGTCCTCACAGGTGCTTAATATCTCCCAGGATTTTGAGCTTTTATTTTATTTTGAGGTAGGTGTGATATTGCTGACATGAAACGTCAATCAATCACTGTGATAAAAAAAAGTCACTTTTTCACTGAGAAGTTGTGCCCTTGCCTTATTGTTCATAACCCATCTTTTTGACCTTGGAAACATCTGACTTGCCCTCCTGAGGATGCATGATAAGGAACAGTGTTATAAAGAACAATGTCCACAGGACACAAGAGACAATGTCCACAGAACACACAATGTCCACAGAACACAGGAGACAATGTCCACAGAATATAGGAGACAACGTCCACAGAACACAGGAGACAATGTCCATAGAACACACAATATCCACAGAACACACAGGTTGGTTCTCATTCCAATTCCCACAAAACAACACAAATAAGTCAAGTCTTCCTCTAAGAAAAGAACTCTTTTCTTTTGGAATAAATGGAATTCCTTCCCCTGTAACATTAACCTTAGGATTGGGATTGCTACTGTCTCAAGTAACTTACTCTGAAGACTTCCTCGGTATATTACAAGCTTTTACTTGCTACTCTGATAGCATTAGCAGCCATGACTCTGGATAGGACAATATTTTTATTTATTTTCTTTCTTTAAAGAAAGTAATATAAATAGACATGGAAATCTGACATTTATTTCAAGTGTTTACTTTGAAATGGCTTCATATTAATCAACTATTTCAGGTAAATAAAAACAATCCCTTCAATGTAACTTTAAATGAGTCTAAATTTTCATTAAGTATATTGCAAGCAGATAAAACTACCAGTAGCAATTCAACACTAACATAGGATCTAATGTTTCTTGAGTATGATGCCAAAAAAAAAAAAAAAATGTAGTTGTGTTGGGTCCTCTTCCAGTCAAGGAAGCCTATGTGAACTTAGTCATTTTGCGTCATTTAAATGAATAGGAACTAGTAATCCAACTGTTTGATCCAGTAATTGAGAAGAATCAACCTATCTCAAGACAGTAAGATGGTGTGCCGCTCTGTATCTAATGTAAACAGCTCACGTACAGTGAGCACAGAACCTGTGAAGAAACACAGACCGTGGTCTCCTCTGATGGGGCTTTAGCTCTCAGGCTACAGCAGCCATTTACCATGGCTCCATAGCGTCTTTTGGCTCACTGACAAAAGAGCCCGGTCACCTGTTGCCTTGTTCAGTACTCACTGACAATGGACCTCTTGCTCAGCCCAAGGACTGCCAATTTAATGCGTCTTTTCCAGGACAGAGGTCTATTTTGGAGCAAATAGTATTGAAAATATGCTGATACTTTACCAGGTGTATCCAACCTTTCATCAAAGTTCAAACTAGAGAACTATAAAATCAAGTTACAAAAAATAAAAAGAAAAGAAAAGAAAAGAAGAAGAAGAAAATCACACCAAAAATGTAATAATGTTTTAAGTAAGTTTGTGATGATCCCATCAGCCACGGTTTAGACATGCCTGGAACCCAAACTTTGCTTAGGAAAATCAGTTTCTCTCTCAAGAACTTCAAGATCTGCAAGTTTTTATTGAGGGGTAACCAATTAACATTAAATAGAGAAATTAAATCTTAATTTCTGCGGAAGTACAAAAGGTTAGAAAACTAGTTTTCTTCTGCCTTCTAGGTTATTTAGCAGACTAAACATATTGTCTTAAGGTTGGTTGCTAAACAAAAAGCCATTTTTATCATGTAAAAATTCATGGGAGTTCTATAAAATATGGAGAGCAGAAGAGTTAAATGATGGAAGTTTACATAGCATTGTGAGCCGCCCCCACCCCTCAAAAGAATTAAAGGCCTGGGGCTTCTGAGCAACAAGACAGAACACCTACTGGCTAAGAGGAGGTGCTTTTCCAGTTCCTCAGGTATCACACAGACATACTATTATGGATAAAAAGAAATTCTCTGAGTTCCAATGGGGTAGTGAGTGTCAAAACTGCTGGGACCCCACGGCTGGGGCACGGAGACAGCACTGAACCCAGGATTAAACTGGGAGGGTCAGAAATTAGGGCCTCCAGTGTCCAGTTCCATCCACGGCCTAGCAAAGAACCAAGTAGCAAAGTACACTGGAAGTCACAAAGCTAGACATGCCAGAGCAAGAGCCATGCAAGGAGTGGACATCTTTCTGTCACACCAAAGCAAAGGGATGTGTGAACTTCTTGAAGACTTTATTGTGGGAAAGGGTAGGGAAGGTAGGTATAGGACCCCTGAACTGAGCGAGCTTCGCTCTTGTCAGAACAGCTGTCCAGAATGGGCAAGCATGAGTTTGCTTTCTTCACCAGCTCCCAACCAATAAGAGGTCAGTTATAAGAATAAATCAATTAAAAACTTTTAGACACTGAATGCCCTTAATCAAGCTCTTTAAAAGAGGATTGTTTATGGGAAGGAATCAAGCTTCGGGTTTGCACTTTCTCAAAAAACAACAAAACAAAACAAAACAAAAACAGACAAAAAACAGAAAACAGTCAGGCGGTAGCAGTACAGGACTTGAATCTGAGCACTCAAGAAACCGGGGCAGGTGGATCTCTGAGTTTGAGGCCAGCCTAGTCTACAGAGCAAGTTCCAGAGCAACCAGGGCTACATGGAGAAACCCTGTCTCCAAAAAACAAAAAAACAAAACAAAACATGAAAAACAAAAACACAAAACAAACAACAGCAAAACAAAACCCACTATGATTTCAATTTCTTAAATTCACTATGTGGCTCGCAGGGCTTGGAGGGTGTGTGATGGCCCCAGTCTCAGCTGCTACAAAAACTGTGCAGCTCAGATGTTTGTCACAGTCATATTAATGACAACAAGGCCACTTATATTAGATCCCGGGCACTTCCAGGAAAGAGAATTAGTTAGGGTGAGACTTTAAATAGGCGTAGCAAAGACGGTGTCCTACTAAAGTTTACCAAACTTAATGTCAGTTCCTTTTTTTTTCTGATCAAGATAAACAGAAAAGTTTAAGATTTGACAGGATAGTTTGTATATTTTATTACTGTTAAAGGAAAACCATAAATTTGGTTTATATCTAAGATGCTTTTTCTTGACTTTTTATGAAAAGGAACCAATATAAGTATCCATTTCAGAACTTTGAAAATATTTTAAAGTGTGCACTTTGCTCATGTTTCCTGTGTCTTAGATTTATTCCTGTGATGAGACACAATGACCATGGCAACTCTTATAAAGGACAACATTTAATTGGGGTTGGCTTACAGTTCAGAGGTTTAGTCCATTATCATCACCGTGGGAAGCATTGTGGCAGAGACTAAGACTCATGGGCCAAGCTTAAGTATCTAAGACCTCAAAGCCTGGTGACACCTCCTCTAACAAAGCCACACCTCCTCTAACAAAGACACACCTCCTCTAACAAAGACACACCTACTCCAACAAGACACACCTCCTAACAGTACCACTCCCCATGGGTCTATGGGAACCATTTTCATTCATACTACCACCACAACAAGACAAGGAAGAATCCATGGAAAAACAAGGTAGACCCCAGAGATGATGTTCCCTTAGGAAGACCGAAAGAACAAGAGTATGCTGAGGAGAAAATGTCAGTATTTCTGGGCTCCTGGAATCAGTTGGAACTACGTCTTGGGCCTAAAGCTAGACGATAGACAATTCTGGTCTTGTCTTTACATCTGTGAACTGGCATGATTTTATGGCTGCTTGGTTTATCTATTTTACATGTTTTGGTGTAAGTACATATTGCATGCTAAGCGTTCACCACTCCCACCTTATCCTCACCCTCCTTCCTCTTGACCCTCCCCACTCCTGTCAGTCTTTAGGTTCTCTTAGACAGCTTCATTTCTATTTTTATGTCATATGTACATAACTGGCTCTGTATCTGTATAAAATCCACCAGTCACAAATGAGAAAAAAATGTGATTTTTTTTCCTCCAATTGACTCAACTTATATAACGTTGTCTCCAGTTCCGTCCGTTTTCCTGCACATGAAACCTCATTCTTCTCAAAACGTTCCCGTTTGATTTTGTGTGCATGTATGGGTTGAGGGTGGCATGTGTTGTGTCACACTTGTGGAGGTCAGAGGGCAAGGTGTGTGCCCTGGGGATTAGGTTCAGGCCTTGGGGTTTGGAAGCTGTTTGTTTTGGCTCTCTGATCCATCTCACTGATCCAACTTCCTTTGTAGCTGAAACATTGTGTATATACGTCACATTTTCTTTAGCCATCCCTCTGTAGTTGGACATCCAGATTAGCTCTATAATTTAGCTATTGTGAACAATGCTACAGTAGCATTGATGTGCAAATACCACTGTGTTGTGTTAACTTGAAGTCCTTTGGGCAAATACCCAGGAATGGTATAACTGCGTCATATGGAAGATCTATGAGGAGGGAATATAAAATTCTCTGTTAAATTGAATGGCTATTCAGAGTCTGTGGGAGCTTCGGGCCACCTCACTTATTCTCAGGATGATTGGCAGTTCTTTATACTGGTTTCCTCAGAAAATTACCAAGAATTCAGACTCCAATTAAACCAATGCTTTACCCTTCGCTCAGTGCTTTCTGTCTTCATTAGCAAGGGATTGGTGTGGTACAGCATTCGTGGAAAATTCTAGCTGGGCTTTTCAAGGATGTGGAATAAAGAAATTCACAGAACGACAAAGTCCCTGTGTTGAAGTAGGCATTGTTCAGAACTGGATGAGATTATTGGAGTTTCAATAGTTTTGTGGAGCATGAGTCTCGCAAACATTCCCATTGCGGTAACGGGGCTTCTGTTCCCAGGCAGGAGTCATATGGAAGGTGGTATCTATTAGTGAGAAGTGGAACACTGACTGTCCTGTCACAGGCTTTCACATGACCCTGTGCACAGACCGACGGCAGTGTTCTGCCAAAGTATAGCCCGTGGGGAATAGGCCTTTGAGGTTGTTTAAAAGTGGTGGGCTGTGAGAGAACAGTGTATTTTCTTCTTGGAGCTTAATTTAGCTGGAAAAAGAAGATAGGCAGAATGGTGTTTCCTGTAGTCTCGTGTATTGTGAAATGTCATTAGATATAAACAAACGTGCTCTGAGTCATGTAAACTGACATATTTACTTCTATGCAAAATGTGACCTTCAAGCTATATATAGACATAACCCAAAAGAACACGGTTTAAATAACTCCCCAAGTGCCCCATTACAGTTGGTTCAATCATCAGATCCCACAACAAAGACAACTTCACAGGCAAATGCTGTCCTACTATACTATTATATTACCCAATGACAACACCAATGGGACACTCAGCTTAGGTCACAGGACTGTCTAACCCAGGAAAAACTTTGAAGCCAGGTAACACTGTCAAGGAGTTCACCCGTCAGTGGACAGAACAAAGGTGTAGGTAGGTAAGACAAAAACAGAAATAGAAATGAAGTAACAATTATCCAGCGAAAAAGACAGCTCCATGAGGAAGCGCTAACTGCTTGAGTTTGGATCTCTGTAACCCACATAGAGCCAACATACAAAAAAGCGGTGTAATGGCTCCCAACATGCTCCAACGGGGAAATGGAAAGTGAGACAAAGACTCTCGAGAAGCAGCCCTGGTTTGCACAGCGCTGAAGAAAGCCTGTCTCACACAAGGTAAAAATGCGAGCACCCACAGTCAGACGCTGTCTTCTGACTTCTGTATGTGGACCATGGCATGAGGGTGCCTATAATCAATACACACACAGTCATTTCCCCTCCCTCTCCATGCACTGACATGTCTAACACACACACACACACACACACACACACACACACACACACACACATACGGAAAACTAATCAAATGTGTTCTGATGGCTGAAGAGAAGTGTGGAAAACACTCGCTGCTGTGTATTCTAGGATGTCCTCATGATACTGAAGATGGGACCATTTACCCAGAATCTTAGTGGACCTGTTCCCTGCCATTTTCTATAACCAATCAGAAGAAACTTTTGAAAAAAATCACATATCTTACTTCCCCTAGCACCACAAGTTGATACACCACACTCTGTAATGTATAAGTATTCGTTGATAGATGGAGATAAGAAAGTATTTCCTTTTAGGTCCATGGATAAGACAACAACATTCAAAATTAAGTGTAAATTCTACAATTGTGTTTTCTCTTATTTTCAGTGTTGAACATACCTTTTCTGAAGCATATACTTGTTCACTCATCTTTACCCCCCTCTCTTCTCCATTCCTCAATGATACTTGCCAGCTAACATCAAGCAAGGAAATGCTACTTGCCCAAGACAGTGTCTTCTGGCTGTCATTCCAATGGTCTCCTTTAAAATCCACTAATCATGGAATCTCATTAATATTCATAACAATGGTTTGTGTGATAGTTAATCTCAGTTGTCAGTTTGATGAGATCTAGGATCACCTAGAAGATGGGCCTTAGGGGCATGCTCATTTTAGAATAATTAGATTAGATTAATTTAGTTGGGGAAAACTTACCCCCTTATGGGTTGGCCCCGTGTCTCTGTTGGGACCCTGGCTGGTATAGACAATGTAGAACATGAGCTAAGCACAAACACTCAGTCCTCTCTAATCCTGACTAAAGACATGACGTGACCTGCTGCCTCAAACTCCCCCTGCCATGGTTACCTGACCAGGATAGACTGTACTTCCAATTGGGAACCAAATATAAATCTTCAGGTTGCTTTTGTCAGAATACCTTGCCCCAACAACAGGACAAGCCATTTAGATTGAATAGATGTTCTCCTCTTATCCCCACTGAACAGATTCTTGAGTTGTTCCCCACCCCACTAGGGTTGGTGGAAGAGTTGTACTTTATGTTTCTAAGGAAATACAGTGCTTTAGAGAGTACACCAGAGAGACTGATACTTAAAGTCTTCTAGGAAGCCAGCAATGTTAGAATACTGAGCAACTCTGGTGAGCAGGCGTCTCAGTGAGCAAGGGTTCCATCCATCTCTTATCACGTGTACACGTGTTTAATTGCTTCTGTCTTGCAGACAGGAGGTTCAACCTAGAGCCTCATGCATGTCAAGTAAACACTCTTCACCAAACTGCTTCCCTAGCTTTTCCTTATTTTGAGACCCGGGTCTCACCAAATTGCCTACGTTAATTCTGTTTACTCTGCAGAGTGGGTAGATCTTAGACTTTTGTCCTTCTGCCTCTGTCTCTTGAGTGGCTGTGAGGACATGGCATCCTGTGTTCTATTTAGGATGGATTCTTTCTGGGGACAAGGAGGAGCCGCTGAAGCCTCATATTGGTGTCCAAAGTTGCCATGGACGGAACGATTTTTGGCTTGTCAGGTTGTAGACATTTCTGCTATAAGTTTTCCACTTTTGCTTTTTAAGATTTATTTTGTTTTTATTCACTGTGTATTTGTGTGCGTGTGCGTGTGTGTGTGTGTGTGTGTGTGTGTGTTTACATATGTGTATGTGCATCTGCGTATGTGCAAGTGCATGCAAATGCCCCTGGAAGCTAAAAGTTGGCAACCATGTTCCCTGGAGCTGAAGTTATAGGCTGCTGTGAGCCACCAGTGTGGGGACTGGGAACCAAATTAAGGTCCTACGAAAAAGCAGCAAGTACTCTCCATTCACCAGCCACCTCTCCAGCCCACTTCCTACACAGCTCCCAGGGAGCTCCAAGGGCTTTCAGTAGGACTTCCTAGGGAATCACATACTGTGAAAACCCTCCCTCACCATGGTAAGAGCTAGCTGACATTTTCAATAGCAAAGGGGACTCTCTTGTTTTCTGGGTGAATTTTCCTGAGACGGCATGATTTAAGGGCAAAAATCAGTAGTTTGGGAGTCTAACCAAAAAATAAATGAATCTTCGTCTTAGCAATTTTTAGCTAAGACTAATTTTTAGCTTGTGACCCGGGTTGATTATGTAAAAATCAGGGATTCTAATGCCTAACTTAAAGAACTTGAAACCCCCAAGAAGCTCTGGGGAAAGGGCCTATGCTGTGTTTCCTTAAAAATGGTGTCTCTACCTCCCAGTGGTCTAAATGTTCCTCTTGTTTGGATTAACATATTAACATAAGAAAAACAAAACACACTGCCTCTTCACTGTGGGCCTCTCCTGGGATTAGTGGTTCCACATCCTGAGGCCTCTTCCCCTACCACTTCAAAGGGAGAAAATGCCAAAAACCCTGCAAAGGGCACCCGCAGCCTCATTTCCACCTGTAGGGCTGCTTTCTGTTAGAAAAGGAGGTAAGATCAGATTTCCAGAGCCAGATGTCATTACTCTGGTTAACTGATGTGGCCATCACGTCTAGTTTGAGATTTTTTTAAATGCATGCAAGGACTTTAGACTTCCCAGAGACACAGCAAAAGGGAAGCTGTTAGGAGAATTTTCACCTGGATCTCTGGAGAGCTCAAGAAGTTAGCAAGAATGGGATTTTGAGATTGTGATCTGCTTGTCCCTTCTGGAAACAGAACCAGATGAACCTCGGGGAGATGACAATGGTCTTCAGCCAGTAATCTCCTGCAATAGGACACCTGGAGGGCAGGACACAGTCACCACCAACTTCTTGATTCCTTCACTCAGCTCAGGCGGAGTTAGGCGGGAAAACCAAGGAGAAAACGGCACTGAGAGAACACAGTACCTCTGCCACACTGCCAGTCTACTTAACCACATATTTATACAGAAGTGGATAGAGATGGGGTAGATGATAAGATAATGGGTGAGGGGAACTAGTCCAACCTAAAAATATGTTCCCAAACCAAAATAAGTGTTCCTTGAAAATTTTAGCAGAACAAATAGGAAGGAACATTGACCTCGATACTGAATGTCACAGAGGAAATGGGGTTCACATTGCTCAGATCCGGGAAGCTGATTGGATCAGCGTGTTTATAAACAGCAATACACATGCTTGTTTAATGAGTCAAGACTCACAGAGCCACAGATGGAAATCACTTCCGTGCTGCCTACCCAACTACCATGGCCCTTTCTCTGAATCTTAGAGGCCTGGTGTTTCTCAGAATGAGGAGTTTCTCAAATTGGAAAGGCACTAGGTAGGGCCTGAGACAACATTCCGTCATCAAATCCAGCAATGTAGAAACTGGATGGGATGGGTAAGCACCATGGGTAGCCTCACTGTTCAGATCAGGTTTGGTCGTCATATATATTGAGATCAGCTCAGGCTGGGCTTTGCCACCAAATGACCAATGGAAAATTGATTCCCAGAGCTTTGGGGATTGGGAATCTGCAACCTAAAACCAGGGTGCAGCTTGTACAAATGAAAACTCAAATTTGTGACTGACGGGACATCAACTCATCTACAGAGGAACGGGGGAATTTAGAGAAGGGATTTAGAAGCCGTACATGGACAGTCATTATATTTAATATCTCTTGAGCAAATAGTATGTGTCATATACTAACTTAAGGGTTTTTCATGTCTTAAATAATTTATTTCTAAAATAACTACAAGTATCAGGTATTATTATATTTTCAAATAAATGTTATTTTAGCTCATTCATTATGCTCTTCCCATATTCCTCAGCCCCCTGAAGTTATCCTTGCTCAAGAATCCTCGCCTTGTTAATCTCACATAAATCCTTTCACCCTCTCTCCTATTCCTTAACTTCTCTTTTGCCTCCTCTTGGAGTCCCTTTTAGTTGTAAGGCTTTCTTTGCATTTATTCCCATCTGTACTCATATATATATATATATATGTATATATATATATATTACATATATTATATATATATTATATATTATGGTTTAAATAAAAATGTATACTTTTCATCTATATAAATTTGAATCACTTTGTTTTATAGAATATTTTCCTGAAATTTTCATAATTTTATTATTCCTTATGCTTCAGAAAATTTCATTCTATATATGTACCACCAGAGTATCTGCTGATGGGATTCTTGGCTGTCTCACTTACTTGCTACTGTGAATACAGCAGCAATCAGTATGGATATAAGTGTCCTTGTAGTGGTGTGTGGTGTCTCTTCCATGTGACCCAGGAATGGCATAGCTGGGTCGTATGGTGTTCTAGTTTGCTTTTCTATAGCTGTGATAAAGCACTGACCCCCACCCCACCCCCCAGAAAAACCATGCAGGGAGGAAAGGGTTTTTCATTTGCAGCTTGCAGTTGCTTGTGAAGGAATGTCAGAATAAGGTCTCGGTGCAGGAACCTGGAGGAGGAAACTGAAGCAGAGGCCAAGGAGAAGCACTGCTTACTGGCTTGGTCCTGGGGCATGTGGCTTGCTTCTACAACCCAGGACTACCAGTCCAGGGGTAGAATCTCCCTCATTAATCCCTCATTAATCACCAATCGATAAATGCCTCCACAGACTTGCCTCCTGCCCAATTGGAGGGAGACATTTTTTCAATTGAGGTTTCTTCCCCGACAACTCAAGCTTGTATCAGGGTGACAGAGAACTGAGGGCACATATGATAGTTCTCTATCTTTTAGTTTATTAAATTTGAAACAGATGAATAGGATGTATTGTGATCACATTCAGTCTCCTTTACCCTCTCATCCTTCTCCTTCTGAAGGTCCCTTCTTCCCAGTTAGTCCCCCAGGAATCTCTAGGATTTTTAAAGATTGTAGAATATTTAATATCCATGCGTGCATACAATGTGTTTTGTTCTTGTCCAACCACTATTTTCTCTTCCAGTTCCTCTGCTATCCCCACCACTACGTCTCCTTCCAAACTTCATGTGCTCCTTTTCCTTTAAACACACTAAGTTCAGATAGTGCCACCAGTGCTCTTTGTCACATGCAAGAAAGCTAACTCTCCCTTCCCCGGCAGCCATTGTTGGCTAATAGTTCTGCTGTTGAGGCTGGGACATCATGAGTCCCTCTCCTTTTCATGCTGAGATTTTGGTTGATCTTTGATTTGATCTTATGCATGCTGTCCCAGCCACTGTGAGTCTATGTGTGCAATGGCACTATCATGTCCAGCAAAAACTGTTTCTCTACAGTCTTCTATTCCCGTCTTTCTGCCCCTCCCCACCTCCGACCACTCCCTGAGAAGATATGACGTAGATTTCCCATTTAGAACTGAGCACTCCTCAGTCTCTTGTTGTATATTAACCACTTATGGATCTTGGTATTAATTTCCATGTACTTCGAGAAGTTGAGAGATGCACTAGTTTATGGGTGTAAAAAGAAATTGAAGGCAGTTTATAGCTGTGTTTATTTTATATAAGCTAAACATTTAATTTAAATCTGCCCTCTAAATGAAGCATGAGACACCTTGTTACAGTGCTAACAGACCGATTGCCAAATGGGAAAAAAATAAATGGGTGAACAAAAAGTATAAGCAACACTAACAAACAGACACCAGGCAACTGGAGAGGACCAAGTGTAACACATAAATCGGTCCATTCTCTCAATACCAATCTTAAAATTTTATTTGTAGACAATTGAAAATAGCATTCTTGACATATTCTTTTTCACAGAAAGAAATTAAGGGACACATTCTGAAGTTTTTATTTAGAAGTGTCTTTCTTCACTCACAAGCATCTGTAATTCTTTATCTTGAAACTGAGCTCATGAGCAGATTATTGATACATCGTAAGCTTTTGAGGAATGTATGAGAAAATAAATTATTTACATTTTCCTTAAGGGAAAGGCTTAATTGTTTAAATCACTGTTTTATCCACAAAGCCAAACTTAGTACCTTGTGCGTGAATTCCTACTAGATGAGACGGATGGCTCAGATCCTTAGCCACTTCCACCCGACCCCACTACACCTCACCCCACTACACCCCTACTCAAATCAATGTCTCCTCAGAAAAGACAGACTTGCAGGATCCCATTTATTTACACCTTTGGTTTATACCATTCTTTCACAAGTTCGTATGAAATCAGTGTATTTTGCCGATTTGCCTCAGGCGTAAGTGTGGCACTAACGATAAGGATGGGTTCCTCACAGCTTTACACTTGACTAGATCATGACTAGAACTGGTCTCCTATGACAACAGATGATACGCCAATGTATGCATAACTGTAATGTTGCCATTCACAAGGAAAGTTTTGCACACTCAGGATGGATTGTTCTAGCAGCCTTTGGAAAATGATGCTGGGCATCTAGCTTTTCCTCTCCAAAATTTTGACCTGCGGAGGCTAGGGTGCTCTTCCTGGTCCCCTTGTCTACAGTTGAAACATTCTTCACTCAGAACTTTGACAAGGAAAGAGAAGAGTGCGTACAGCCACACTACAGTGCAAAATAGTTGTAAGTTTACCTTGAGCCAAACGTACGCTTGCAACACCAATGTCCTATATTAATGGACTAAGCAGTTGGTAGCTGAGGAAAGTATTCTCCCTAGTCTCGCTCATATTTTGCATGCCGGTCATATCTCTGCAGTCTTCACAGGTTTCACCTGGGCCCTGTGCTATTCTAGGCACCAGCAGAGCATGGTACATCACAGTCTTGTGTTGGAGTTTCTATACCTAGGGTAGATTTTTACTTTCCCTGCCTATGGCTGCTTAAAGTGCTATATCAGAGCAGTTTTTCCAGGAGAGTGTCTCCAGGAGATTGTACTTTGTGAGACTGTACTGGGGCTTCAGAGAGTCACTCTTCTCCAGAACATCCTCTGCTGATCACCTGAGGAATTCTTATTGCTTTTCCTCTCTTGTTTTTGCTCTCCTGTCTGTTCTGTATTACACTGACAGGATGCATGGCTTTAACAGAATACAACTGTCAGGTGAGCAAAGGCCAGCTAAAAAGACTGCTACTTGGCCAGGAACCATTTACCCTGTTTACTTGTGTGTCACATTAGCATGCTTCCTCTCTGCATACACATTCACAGACATTTCTAGCATTCAATACTGCTGTGCCCTGTAACGTGCATGCTATTAAGTACTTCTTGTTTATTTTGATGTTTTTGATATCTTCAAACGGTAGCCTGAACCTGAACTAACTAGATTTTAAGTTTTATGATTTTAAGATTTTAGATTTATAAAGTTTTACCCTCCGAAATAGTTAATTGAATCGCTCCAGTATGAATGTCTCCTAGTGAAGACCGTCTTACTCTTTGTCAAAATAAATTGACTATGTGAGACCTCTGCTTACTCTACCAAGACTTTATACTGCTTTGGATTTCATTACACATTTCCTACAATTTTGATTCTCGGAGTCTTGCTTTATTTTAAGCCATCTTCCAGAATCAATGGTCCCATTTGCTGAGACTCTTACTATACCTACAGAACAAGATTCACGATCTTTGTGAGCATGTCCATTCAATCCCACTCATTTCCACTCACTTCTGTGAGGACACTGTTGGTATAAATAACATCACTGAAATGTATGACAATAAGTGGTCAGCTGAAATGAGACCCACACAGGTCCTTTGCTGATACCAAGACGATATCAGACTAGAAGAAACAAAAGAGAAGATCATTTCTGTGGCATATGAGGAAGAGAAACTGCCCAATTTCCTGTGATTGACTCTAGACTGGAAGCTCTATCCCTAGAAGACAGGGAGAACCATCTGTCTCCCAAAATACTTCAGGGTTCCAGAAGAATCTAGTACTGTGAAGACTGAGTGCGGAGACCGGAAGAAGCCAAATTTCAGTTACGTTATTGAGACTGCTACTTCAAGTCTTGCCTGGAGCTAGTGCTGTCTCTGAAGCCAGGACATTCTCTTCGTTACTTAGACAAGTTTGGCCTGGGCTTTCAGATTGTTTGAACAAAAATAGCTCTGAATGATACACTATTATTGGCTTTTAATATAAAGCTGGGTTTTTTTCTTGCTGTGGCAGACACCACAGTGAATTACACAAAAGATGCTATTCTTCTTCTTTAACAGAACCTCAATTTTACTCATAAGTTAGGCAAATAATATGTTTTAGGAATTTTCCCCGCACGATGCAAAATATGAATACTCATTAGCCACACCGACTATGGGGAATTTTTATTTTCAAGACTGCCTTTAGGAGTATGCTAGAATTATAAATTATATCTATAGCATCTCTCTAAAAGCTTACATAGAAAGGATGGGGGAGAGGAAAGGGAAGGGACTCTGCAAACATGCTAACACTATGGGAGTTTTCCTACCTCCTACATGGGTCATTAAGACAGGATTTTCTCTTCCAACTTTTAGACAAAGCTCTTTGAAGAATGCAGTAATCTTGTAAAATGAACTAACCCTGGAATTCCTCATATCCACCTATATGGAACAATAATCTCCCATTGTCTAAGTTGCTGATAGATAGGCCATCATATATATATATATATATTATATATATATATATATATAATCTTCTTCACCCTGACTGATAAATCCACAAACAGTATTAATTTCCGAATCCTAAGTATATAATCAAGTTATTCATTGATTAAAAACAAATCAGTCAGAAAAAGAAACACATATTCTCAATCCTAAGCAAACCTTGACATTTAAAGGTGTTATTTATTTGGCTCCAAGAATTATGTTGACCAATTACCAAATAATATAACTTAAATTTAAGCAATTTCTATATCTTAAAAGAGAGATAAAAAGGCTGGGTCGCTGAAATGAATGTATGCTCTAAGTCTTTGTTTATTCAGGTGGTTAGAACCAGAGGACACTAGGAGGGCCATCTTGGAAAGTAGCCAGAACAAATGCCCACAAGCCTTAATGGTAACCCTGCTTCCAATTCCTAAGATTCTTAGCATTTGCTAGATCATAAATCAGTAATAAATGGAAACATATGAATGAGTCATCTGACCTATTGTGTTAGTCTTCTTTTGCTTTTTAAAAATAAGACATTTTATTAAGAAGTTAATATGTGAATATAATTATTATAATCATATTCATTCTCTAACTCTTCCTACATTCACTTCCACACCCTGTCCCCTCCCAACTTCATGTCTCCCTTTTTTCTTTAATTCATAAAGTCCAGTTTATGCCTTCAATATACTTGAAGGAGTAGATTTATCCCCTGGAATATTGTTGACCTCCCAGGGGCCACACTATTATAAAAAAAAATGACTCTCTCTCCTCCAGAATCTGTCCACTGTCTCTAGTGCCTCAGTTGAAGGACAGGATGATAAGCCCCTCCTACTTCCATGCTGGAATGTTGAGAAGCTTGCTCTTGTGCAAACTATCTTATCTGCAATGAGTTCATGAGTTCAGTGGTTCTGCAATGTCTAGAAGGCACTGTCTCATTGTCATGGTTTGAACAAAAATGTCACCCATAGACTCACATATTTGAATGCTTAATTATCAGGGAATGGTATTATGTGAGAAGGATTGGGGGGGTGCAGCATCATTGGAGGAAGTGTGTCACTGGGAGAGGGCTTTGAGGTTCCAAATCCCATACTAGCCTCCCCCTCTCTCTCTGTCTCTCTCTGCCTCTCTCTGTATCTCTCTCTGTCTCTCTGTCTCTCTCTGTCTCTCTCTGTCTCTCTCTGTCTCTCTCTCTCAGCCTATGAATCAGGATGTAGCTCTTAGCTATTTCTCCCCCGCCATGCCTGCCTGCCACCATGCTCCCTGTTACCATGCTCCCTGCCGTGATGATAATTTACTCTGCCTCTGTAACCATAAGCAAACCCCTAAACTCGCGTGTAAGAGTTGTCTTGGTCATGATGTGTTTTCACAGCAACAGAATCATGACTAAAACAATCATTCTCCTACGTTCTGACTTTCGTCCCGTGTGATCTTTCTACATTGTCTCCATTGCTGCTCCT
Organism: Rattus rattus; assembly: GCF_011064425.1. Lineage (NCBI taxonomy): Eukaryota > Metazoa > Chordata > Mammalia > Rodentia > Muridae > Rattus > Rattus rattus. The sequence continues at coordinate 74,151,647 of NC_046168.1, read as the reverse complement.
GCACTTGTGAGGAGGCATACGATACAGGAATCCTGTTTGCTGCTGAGCATCTACAGAGACTTGGTCTCTATACTTTGGCCAGTTGTGAGTTCCTGCATTAGCTACCATCCATTGCACAAAGAAACCTCTCTAATGAAGTCTAAGAGCTCTACTGACTCATGGATTAAAAAGATGCATATTTAAAAGTCAATGTAATACTATATCCATTTAGCAAAATAATAGAAGTAGGTCCATCCCTAGAACCTGTGATTTCCTGAGCCATGTAATCTTGATCATATTTATAGTACCAGACATGTGCTTCCTACTATGTAGCTTTTTTTAAAAATCCAAATAGAAAGTGGTTGCTTTAAATCCTATAGCATTCAGGCCACTATTGAATGGTCTTATCTTGCAATGTTAATTATTATTGTAGCTCACAGAGTTCACAGCTGGTACAGCAATTATCCTAAGTTGCTTTCCATTGCTGTGATAGACACTGTGATCAAAAGCGACTTGGGAAAGAAATCACATATCCCGATCACAGCCCATCATTCAACAGAAACAGGGCAGGAGCTGAAGCAAAGACTGTGGAGAAATGCTCTTTACTGATTTACCCTCCATGGCTTGCTCAGCTGGATTTCTTACATAAGTCAAGACCCTCTGCCCAGAAGTGACACCACCAACAGAGGTCTGGGCCTTCTCATAACTATCATTAACCAAGAAAATGCCAACAGGCATGCCGATCGGCTAATCTTATGCAGGGAGGCATTTTCAAAACCAAAGTTCCTTCTTTACTGATGACCCTCGCTTGTGACCAATTAATGGAAAACAAACCAGTAGTACTATTGATGACTTTTCCCCCTGACCCTGCAGCCTCCATCACATCCCCTGGTTCTATAAAAGTTAGCCAGTATGGAGGGAACATCCTCATCCGCACCTACTTGATTTCTCCGTGTCGTGTGATCAAAGTGCACGGTGTTTACAGCAACAGGGATTTACCTTTGAGTTCCGGTCAAAAATCAAGAGCAATGGCAATAGCCCAAGTTATTTAGGGGGCATTCTATTCTTTTCACATTAGGAATCTTCCATAATCAATCGGACATGTTGTGACTTAAGACAAGTGGAAGGAAGATGCTGGTGGCAAAACGCTAGCAAACGCAAGTATAAAGACACAGGACACGTGTGCCCCTCACTTGGGCTATAAGACTATTGAAACAAAGGACCTCAAGAAATTAAAACTTCCCTCAAGAATCTCATCCTATAGGAAGGGAAAGGCTGAAGCCTCAGTGCCAGACAAAGGAGAAACTTGTCTCCTAAGAAGAGACTATATATTTCTCCAACTTATCAGACTACCTTGCAGGAAAGACTCGACTTGAGACAGAGATTGGTCAGTGATGAGTCGGTCCTAGGGGTGAACACAGCTTGACCAAGACTGCTTGTTTATACAGACTTCCTGCCATTATTCAAATCTAAGCCTCCTGAAAGTACCCTGAGGCAGGCTTGGGTATCACTACACCTCTTCGTTTGTTCCTCTTTCCAATGCAGTCATATTGAATAAACATTCTCTGCCTTTTCCCTTTCAGTTGTCTCTTTAATTATCACAATAGAGACAAGTGGTGGAGATAAGGCTTTGACCGTAGAAACACTAGTACCAAGAGGTAGTGCCACGATTTAACAATTGCCTACACATTTCAAATATGCTTTTATGCAGGGATTCTGGGGGCGTCTAACCAAAATAATGAAGCAAAATGTAATTATTTGCATGACTTGGAATTGGAGGCCCACAGCCCTCATAAAGCTAGATGTAGTAACATGCATGTGTAATGTAGGCACTCTTATGACAAGCTAGATGTAGTAACATACATGTGTAATGTAGGCACTCTTATGACAAGATGGGAGACAGAGACAGGAGGATCCCTTCTGATCTCCGGGTACAGCTAGCACAAGTAGCGACATCCAAAGAGACCCTGTCTCAAGGACTGGCATGAGGGGTTGTCCGCTAATCCTGATCTTCAGCTTGTCATGTGTGAAGTATATATTCACTTATTCATACACACACACACACACACACACACACCATATATACATATACTCAAAATAATAGTAAATGAAATATGTAAAGAACCCAAGCAAACAAATTCATTTATGGAAATTGTTTGATATATTTAAGCATTAAATCATTTTCCTGACTTTAATGTCCAATATATTCCGAACACATACAATGAAACTTTTTATATCAACACAAAAGTGTTTTTGCTAAGTATTTTATCAATCCTCTACATATTTTTTGTACTTTTGTAAAGTGTCTTGGATTTAAGCCCAAGCTGAAAATAATTAGCTTTGATAATGCTCTCAAAAAAATAGAACTTACCTGATAGAGTAGACCACTAATGGGGAAACCGTCTATGAGAATTAATGTTGATAATGAACATGAGGTGGTTTTGTAAAGAAAGAAAAGCTTGTTCGAACTTCTTTGGAGGGGTTTCTCAATCGCTTTTGAAGTATCTCATGTAATTTCAAGATGAAATTACATCATGAAGGTGAAAAGAACAACATCTAGCCGATAAAGTTGGAATAGCACTGCGCAGGGAGTGGGACTGGAAACAACTGCGTTCTACAAGGTGTCCCCAAGAGCAGGGCATTTGTTTCTGCTTTATTTGAAATAGTATTTTATATTATGAGAGGTTCATACATTTATACAGTGTATAGTGATCATATTCATCCGCCACTCCCTTCCTCCAACTCCCCCCCCCCCAGTGTTTCCTGCTCTATCTCCCACCGAAGTTTTTCCTGCTGTGGTAATGCTTACCCATAATCTCAGTAAGTTTGAGGTGAGCCTGGGCTATATAAAAAACAATAATAATTATAATTATGGCCTCATCCCTGGGTCCATTTTTTACTATTTTTATTAAACTATCAGTAAGTTGCAGAAATAAAAGTGGAACAGTAAAATGTTAATGAAAGTGAAGTTGAGCTAGTGTGGTAAATCGGTAATCCCATCGTTTAGGAAGCAGAGGCAGGAGGATTACACATGCAAGGGCATCATGGACTGTGAAGGACGTTTCTAACTAGCCTGAGCTGCATGTTTCAAAAACCATAGAGAACAAAAAGAAAAAGGAAGGAAGGGAGGGAAGGAGGGAGAGAGGGAGGAAGAGACGGGGGAAGGAAGGAGGGAGGGAAGAAGGGAAGTAGTAAGGGAGAGAGGGAGGGAAGGAGGAAGGAAGGGAGAAGACATTGGAATTGCTTATACTGCAGGGAAGATTGGGAGGCAGAATTGGTTTCCTTGAGCCCTCCTCTCCTGTGGACAAGCATCTTCCCACTTTTTACTTCAATGATGCTAATGGTTCTCCGTACTCCTGAGCAGTGAGCACATTGATGGCTCCTTCTCTCTTTGCTACTTTTTTCTTGGTCACTTCTGAATGGGTCTCTGTATATTCCAAGAATAAATGTCCAAGGGCTCAAGAACACGGCTCAAAGCCAACTGGTGTCATCTGAGAAATGCATCCCACCAGCCAGCTAGTTCCATGTCTCTCATATTTCCACAAAGTTGCAAAAACAAGAGGGAAGACAGCGTTCAGAAACTATAGCTCAGTACCTGTAGAGGTTGGAGCCAGTCCTCGAACACACAGTATTTGAATGAGAATTCTATAGACATGCAAAAGAGACTCTTAGAACTCACTTTTGCTAGGAAGCATTGACTTCTTAGTTGGATCCAGAGGGTAACCAAAAGAGAAGGGATGATTGACATCTCTGCCTTTATTCTATCTATCTTGTCCCCTTTACTCTGGCCAAGGGACAGAGACAGTAATCTCCAAAGTACAGTTACCCTGGGCTCTTGGAAGAGCAAAACCTTGCAGGTCAGAATAAGCTCCAGAGGAGAATGATTACCCCTGAGGCAAGAGGCTCCACCTTGGAGCATAAGTATCATTTGTCACCAATGCAGTCTCTCGAGGGATGACAGAATGGCAGTGATGTGGACCTCTAAAAGCCATCTTGCAGAACCAGAACTAAGACAGCATTGAGTGGCTAGCATGGCTGGCTGGCTCGTGCTTCCTCCTGCCCTCTATTTAACCCACAAGTTCCCTTTACTATACTTAACAATGGATTCGTAGTCTTCTCTCTCTGTCTTCTAACAGAGCCATAAAGAACAAATATTTCTCTCTTGTCACAATTATTTAGGTCTTTAACTGTCAGTTAGGACACATGGCCAAACCCAGTATGATGGGGCTGCTAGAGCCCAAGGTTTTTTCTTTAAAATTCCACTTATTCACAGAGGGAGGTAAAAGTTGCAGAAGTGTATTTTATGGCCTAACTGGGATAAAGACAAACTAGGAAACACTTAGAATTTTGAATCAATAAGATTCAAATAAAATGTATGTACTTTGTGTGTATGTGTGATTTGGGATAAGATGGATGGAAGAGGGCTAGAGTGTACAGCTCAATGTATGTGTAGGCCTGGGTTCAATCTCCAGCACATGCATGCACACATATGCACACATATTAGCATATACATACATATACACACACAAAGTAACATATATTCACATAAATTGGCACACATACATACATACACACCTCCCCAGGCACACACCAGGTACCATATACACACAAAGGAATACACAAAGTAACATGTATACATATATACACATAAATGAACATATATATACACACAAGGTAACATACATATACATACACACAAAGTAACATGTACAAACATACATACACACACAAAGTAACATACATACATACACACAAAGTAACACACATGCAACATACATACACACATACAAAATAACATTCATAATACAAGCATACACACACAGTAGATGAAAGAATGTAGGATAGAAAAGAAATCTGAAGTAATTCTAGGACTCTAGCTTTAGCAAACAGATGCATGGTAGATCTCAGCGTAAGTCTCCAAGGTCTGTAGCAGAGGTCTGAACTATAGTTGTAAACTTGGGCACCATTTGTCCCAATGGATTCCAAAAGTCGACAGAAACAAATTACCTGCAGGAAGAAGGAAATTTAGATGTAGGAGTGTAAGATTATCAGTGCAGTAATTGCTCTGAGAAGTCCACAGAATATGACCAAAGGAATAGCAAACAGTTGGAAAGAGAAATGCTGTCATGCTGTCGAAGACAGTAAAAGAACTTGCTGTCCATAGATGAAGGGTTTAGAGGTCAAATGCGATGAATATTCCAGTTCACCCAGTTTAGTGGCATTGGTAAGTCACATGGCTAGGTTTAGCATGACAATTAAAAGCAAAATCCAGAGTTCCAGCATGGTGGCAATACATGCCTACAACTCAGAACTGGAGAGGTTGAAGTCAGCCTGGGCTACACAGACAGACTCTGTCTAAAATAAATAAAACCCAATAAAACTGCTGTCCTTTTAATGACAGCAGGAGTAAGTCTCAATGATGATTGTGTGGAACCATTAACATTTTACAAAAGCAAGGGGGTGACAATATCTTAGGATTCCACAAGAGACAGAACATCTAGAACTTTCTGGATTTAGGAAAACCTTCAGCACCCTCCAGTTAAAATGCCGGAACCTGGGCAGTAGTGTGCCAGCCTGGGTGAGCTGAGGAGTACAGTAGTCTGTCGTCTATTGACTTCCTATCACAGCTGTGTGACAAGAATCACACATGATCACAGAGTAACTTAAAACAGCCCAGTTGCATTATTTCATAGTTCTGGAGGTCAAAATTCCAAAACAAATGTGTCTAGCCCACGGTCAAGGTGTCAACAGCCAACGGGGCTGTCCCTGCTAGCGGTCCTGAGCAACAGGATTCTTGGCACTTTCCAGTTTCTATAGGGTAATTAAACATCTCGACTGAGGTGCCTTTCTTATCTGCAGGGCCAGCAGTGTTGTGTATCAGTTATTTTCCTTGGCACTGTGACCTAATCACCCCACAAAGCTCCACTTAGGGAAAGCAGGCTATGCTTCACCTCAATGTCACGATGGGGGAAAGCATGACAGCCGGGTTTCGGCTGGAGCCACAGGAGCCTGTGCCAAAGTTTACTACATTTCTACAAGTCATGGGGGAGGGCAGAGAAAGAGGAAGATGAAAGAGAATAGGGGAGGGGACATGGGGGAAGGACAGCGAATGAAGGAGGGGATGGAGAGGAGGATAGGAGAAGTAAGGGGAGGAACAGAGGGAGAGGGAGACCAGGGAAAAGGAGAGGAGAGAGAAGACTGACTCAGGCCAGAGCCAGAACCAGGCCGTAACTCATAACTCATAAGCTTGCTCCGAGTGATTGTGTCTGCCAGCCAGGTCTCTTAATAACTTCAGGTAACTTTCTGGTTGACCGCATCTCTCTCTCTTGGGATTACATTGAGTCTACCATGGTAATGCAGGGCAATCTTTCCATCTCAAGATCCAGTTATTTTTGCAAAGGTGCTTTGTCACACAAAGTCGCATTCTTTCTGGTTTGGGAGTATCCTCTAGAAGCGTTACTTTGGTCATTGAGAGAGGTGTTATTCGGAAAAACCCATATCTCTGTTTCCAAAGTACTCAGCAAAGCTTGCTGAAAATTACCAGTAGAGCCTGCACATCGCCCTCTGGCCAATGTTTCATATAAGTGAACACCTCAGTAACAAATTTCAGCAGTGTTGCTCTGCAGTGATGGAGTGCTCGCAACATGGAGAGTTTGCTCTGAGAGTTATGTGACAGTGCTACTCGGCTGGCACAAGTCACAGTGGATTTAATGTTCAGAACAAAATAAATAAACCCCCCAAATCAATTTTGTGTGACCCTTCAGCTGCTACAGAAATCATTGCAGTTTATCATATCGTATGCCCAATTTAAAATACAATCTTTAGCCAAGATGTGTTGATTTAGACCATACAGCACACACAGGGGGCTGGTAAAGTTCGTGATAACATTGTCACTTTAGTGCTAATCCAAAGACAGAGAGGAATGGGTGTGGGTTAAGGAAGAGAGAAACTTCCTGGAGCAGGGTAAATGGTACACAGCTTCAAACTTGTACAAGAAATATGACTGCATCTCATTGCCAGAGATGTCGGCAGTGTCAAGTCAGCTACATAAAAATTACTTTTTTTCTTCTTATGTAAATAAAATTTTAATAAGCAAAAATCATGTCCTTAATCCTGTCATTCTCAAGGGAAAACCTCTAACATTCTTTGTTATTATCAAAGAATAACTATGCCAATGCCATCATTCCCATAATATTGTTTTGCTTCTCAATGCTACATCACACCAGAAACAGTAAATCATCTGAAAATGAACATTTAAACTAATAGCCTTCCTCATGTGCCACTGGGTAGGAGGAGGAAATCAGGGACAACCAGAGCCTAAAAGCTTGAAAGTCATACTGATGGACGATGAGTCTGTGCTGTGTGTTTTCCCATAAGCCCAGAGACAGACTTCTGCCTGCTGTCTTCTCTCTTTTGTCCCTTCAGACTATCGCCTGGGTCTCTTCCTGCCATGAATTTTCTGACCTTTCCACCAGGGTTCATTTTGCCTCTGGGTTCTTGCCAGCATGGTGATCATTACTTTTCTTCTTTATTTTCTTTGAACAACCAACTACTCAACTTTTCTGAAAGGTGCATTGTGGACCTGCTCATTGGAAGGAGTTAAACATTTCTAAAAATCCCCTTCTTTTTCTTAGATTGACTCTCTCCTGGAGTAGCACATGATGCTAACAGTATTTATACCTTCTCAACTTTGTTCAAAAACCAATTCTGTATAATATCCAGAAATGACTTGAGACTTCAAATTCTAGAAAGAGGATGAGAGTCATGTTCCCTTACCTTCCCCCAGCAGAATACCTGTGCTGTAGGCAAGCCGACAGAAGACGAGTGTTATGGTAGGTGTTGGGAGCACCTACCCTCAGTGAGTAGACACTTTAATGGACTATGGAGCCTTTCGAGAGTGGAGCCTGGCTGTCAGAAATAGGGCCAGCAGAGTTGCACCTTGGTGCCTTGCTTTCAGTCCTGCCCTTTCTGAAGGCTGTAACTTCCCTGGTCCCAGTCCAGAGCTCCCTAGAGTGAGAACTGTCACCATGTGAAGGAGAGCTGTCGCCCACTTCTGCAGCTCCAGGACTGACTTACTTTCCCCTGCCTCCCTATCATGATGATACTTAAACCCTCATCCCTATCCTACTTGTTTCTGTCAGGGAGATTCATCAGTGACATAAAGTAGCTCACAGAAGTGAATAGTCATTGACCTCTGCTGACCAGGTGTTTGTTGTCTAACTCCTTGCGCTTTTCTCCCACTTCCTACCTCTGACCAGCGTAGGAAGGTTTTGTACACATTCATTCCCTCTGAAGATTTGGTAATCTTAGTCTATATACACAACTGACAATAGGCATAAAACAAGAAACAAATGCTAACATGAGGAAATAGGTGGACGCATGCAAAGCACACAGAGGGCTGGACAGATGAGACTTACACAGACCTAAGCAAAGACAAGAGGCCTTAGGTTCTAGAAGAGACAGGAGGTCGGAGCAGGCTCTCGAATGCTGAAAGGGCAAATCTCCCTTTTAGGACTATATTGTTAGACAGAGAATTGTCCCAATGAAAGTTACATCTGACGATCTCTGATCTCCGACTGAACCAGGTGTCAGACCCCCACCTCCACTCTTTCCCCTCCATTCTCTTCCTCAGAAAGGATCCTTTCTAGGTACAAAGAATAACAGATAGAAAAGCATGCATACTTACATGCAATGGCTTTTAAGCCACCAATGTAAGTGTCTAAGATACTAATTTCATTTACAAAATGAAGAGCTGTTTCCAGAGGTAGTTTTTGAGTAGCCATCATCAAAGATTTACATTTCAGGGTGCCATGGTTAGGCTTCCCAACCAACCCATGTTAGTTTTACGTCATCAGCTGTGATACAGTTTCATTGTTTCTCCACCTAATTACCACCTTCCCAAGCTGACCCCAAGGTATCATTCCGTCTTTCTGTGACAATGTCCTTAAGTCTTTGGGGGCATATTATCTGACTGCAGCAAGCCTTAGGGATAAAGGGGGCTCACTCATAAAGTCTAAAGAGTCTTTGTTTCCATCTGAAGTATGATTCTCACTTCCTCTGCCCTGTGGAGCCTCTCTCTTCTCTGTCCACTCTTCACAGGAAGAGACTCCTTTGCCGAGAATGGAAATGAACCATTCAAACCCAAAACAGAAACAAACAGAAGCAAACAAACCAATCCCTCCAACACTCTTCATTTACTCTGGACGCCCTGGAGATAATTTAGCCAAGTATAAACTATTGAGATGTTTCTGGGATATAATCTAATCAAAGGAGGCTGTGAAGACCATTTAGTTAGCCTAACATTTACTACAGGAGCCCTGTGGCACAGCCAGGGAGAGGCACAAAGAACAGAACAGATGCTGTCCCTTCTCCAGTCTTGTCAAGAGCAGGCTCATCTGTATGCCTGCTGGCCTACCTTTTCAGAATTGAATCAAAAGCTCAGTCCACCATGCTTCTCTCAAAGGTCAGCAGAAATCTGGTTGATAAGAATCTTCTGAGGAGATTTGACTTTGAAAACACAGATTCCCAGGCATTCTGATCCACCCACCCAAACAGAATTTCAAGGCTGAAGCCAGTTGTCAAATTTGGGAATCATTTTCATAGTTTCCAAAATCTAACCCACGGTTATCAAGGAGGAGAAGCAGGTCCTACTAGGTTAGTTCTAACCATTATATCTCTCTTTTTTTTAAGAGATTCAACTCAGAAATGTTGCATTCAGTGTTACAGAATCCTGACAGTATATTTTTATTGTTGTAGAATTAATATGCAGTCCAAGCACTCATGAGGCAGAGAGGCGGCTGCCTGGTCTTCACAGAGAGTTTCAGGATTGCCAGGGCTACATAGAAAGACCCTGTCTCAAAAATGAAACAAAACAAACAAAAGGAATTAATATACCTTCCCAGTGAGAAATCTTTCAGAGAATTTTCATTCACAAATGATTATTAAGAAAGACAGAAAACTAGGAAGAGTTTTATTTCTTTTTTATATATAAATAAAAGAGGCATATCCCAACTGGTGTGCCACTTGGGAGCCCATGTATGACAAGGGGTGAACCCCAACTCCCCAGTGGACATTGGCAAGCATATAGGATTTTCAAAACCAGCCCTAAGTGACTCAGAGGGATGGGCATTTGCACAGAGGAGGAGGCTGGCACAGTCTTAGAGGCTGAACAATAATCCTGGGTGACTCTAAGATGAGGTATTTAATCACCTCAACACTGAGTCTTTCTTATTGAGTAAATACTTGGCAAGCTCAGCATCCGCTTGAAAAACAAGGAGGAAGAAAACCCAGCAAACCTGTCAGAGTGAGTGCCCAGTGCGGGTAATTGTTCATGCTAATCCGGACTGTCCTTCGGGGCTGCCATTCCCGTGCCCCATCGCAGCAGAACACGACTGCAGGAGCCAACATCTCTTCATCATCATGCTCTGTGTACAAAGGCCCAAGCACTAATTGCTAGGAAAATGAATGAGCTAAATATGTCTACAGAAGATTCTTGTGTCACAGCTAAAAACAAAGTAGGCCACATTTGATTCCTAAACCAGACAGTGATTCTCCATTCAGTAAGTACTTGAAGGAGACAGCAACAAATGGACTTAAAGGAGACACCCCTTTTCAGCAATATGGTGCTTAAAGCCATTCACTATGGTAGGAACTCCTGCACTCGATAATTGATGTTTGGACCCTCGGGAACGACGCGTTACAGATATTATCCCCTGGTTACAGTTCACTGGCTAATAGACGAAAAGTTTGAGGGATACCAGATTAGAGGTTCACTGTGGAACTTTTCAGAACTCCTCCAGTGGCTACAAACAAACACAGACTGTCCTCAAAAATGCATCCCTACTCTTAGGCTCTAAGCTATCCCTTTAAGTATGGTTCCCTTTGCTATAATCTACTTAGGCACTATTGGCTATTTTTTGTGTAATTTTCTTGAGGAGCTTTGCTAAGAGGGCAGTGACCGTGAGGATGAGGAGGAAATGCCCAAAGGCACAGGTCTCAGTTCTACTATCGTTTGCTCCTTCCAGGCCAATACAGAAAAGTGAGCAGCTCAGGCCAGACGCAAGAATGCTCCTGAACTCCTCATTCTTAACCTTGCTAAACATGCCTGACTTCCACCACCCGTGTATTGTCCACTTTTCTCATTGCTGTGAAGGAAGAAAGGAATGTGTTGACTGGTGATTTCAGAGCATTCAGTCCGTGGTTACCTAGACCACGACTTCGGTGGAACATTGTGGCAGTAGGAGCCTATCAGGGAGGAGGCTGTTCACTTCATAAAAGTCAAGGAGTGGGGAGCAAAGTAGGAATTGGGGACCGGATATAGGCTTGCCATCAAAGACCTACTTCCTCCAAATATGTCTCATTTCTTACTGTTTCACTAACTTCAAGAAGAAAAAAAAAACAAAAACCCACCACACAACAGCTGAGTTCAGGCATGCAGCACAGGAACCTGTGGGAGATAATTCACATTAAAGTGATAACCTGTTTCATCATCTCCTTGCTGCAATCTTTAACTCTCTGTTTTATTCCTATTTGATGTCTATTTGCCCCCATCAGGACTGAGAACTGGCTTTGTTCATACGGTCAAGCATTTTTCTCTACCACCGAGCTACTCTCTCAGCCCATTCACCTCTGTGTTAAGTGTGGTCGGAAATGAGAAATAACAAGAGCTGTCATATGCTAACAAAACTTTCTGCAAGTATGGCAGCTTCACACTCTGACTGTGGCTAGTCAGGTCTGTGCCTCTCTCACAGTCTCTGTCTTTGAAACTCTGGGTAGGGAATGAAAACTTAGCTTTCTTGGTCAGATGGAAGACCCTCCCTCCATAACCAAGCAGGCATGACTTTGCAAGTTGAGATATCAATCTGATCTGCTGGCAGAAGTCTGGGAGACTGCGAGTATTTGAGATTTGGGACATGTAAGCTGTCAGAACCTTAGAGAGCATTGTCACTCCTGCGACAAAGGAGTGATTACTATTAAGGGAAAGGAAAAGGAATGATTAGTTGTTGCTTTCAAAAACAACCAGGGGGTGGGGCCTGAGATAATGTTCCAGACAGCTAGTGTACATGTTCCCTCAGCTTGACGAAGATTTTCAAAAGCCTTTGCCATTTTGGACAAGCAGGAGGCCAGGAGGATTGCTCAGTGGTTACTGAGTACTTCCCAGAATCCATGGAGGGCAAACATCTGTAACCCCAGCTCTCCTCCATGAGACAGGAGAATCTCTGGAAGCTCACGGGCTAGCCTGGGGTACACAGCAGAGCAGCAAACCACAAGAGATCCAATCTCAAACAGAGGAAGGCCAGAAACAACCGCTGAGGTTCCTGTGACCTTCACACGTGCACCATGGCACATGTGTATCCCCGAACACAAGAAAGGGAACACATGTTTTTTGTGTTGTACGCCTAAAGAGATCAACAGTAAGATCACTATGTAGGAAACACCCCTTTTGTCATACATACCCATTAGCTCGTCTCCCGCTCAGCTTCTTCATTTCGTACAGAGAAACAATGCAGTGGGGAACTTAAGGATTCTCTCCAGCTCTCCTTTGCTCAGCGTCCTGGTCTTTGTCTAATTCTTTTCTAATTGTCAACTTTCTGAGCCACAGATTGATCCATCGATCGGTCAATCGATCGATTATGTTGAAGGCTGGACTTCTGGCACAATGGCAATCAGAACGTGCTCGATGAAAGTTGGGCTTGACTGAGGAGAGGATAGGGTCCTTGTGACAGATGCTGGTAGCGCCCTTAAGAACAGACACCAGTAACTGGAGAGATGACTCAGCGGTTAACAGAACTGGTTGCTCTTCCAGGAGACCGGGATTCAATTCCCACCACCCATATGGCAGCTCAAAATGATTCGCAACCCCAGTTCCAGGGGATGCGACACCCTCTCCTTTCCTCTAAGTGGCCTGCATCCGCATGTTACACAAAATAAAATAAATAATCTTTGGGTACGTGCATGCCTATAATCCCAGCTCTTTGGAGGCAGAGGCAGAATGATCACGTTTGAGTCCCATCTGAGCTCCGTAAGACCCTGTGTCAAAGACGGCGAAGAGGAAGGGATACTAACTACTGCACTTCCAGTCTCTCACCCTCCATGGGGCCACGGAAGGTGGGCACCTACAAGCCAAGAAGGCTTCATCAGAGTCTGAACATCTCTAGAACTATGAGAAACTGTCCACTGCCTAAGACACCCAGTATGTGATCCTACTGAACCCCGCCATGTCTCTCCACGCCTTTCCCTTTCCACCTTCTCTCTCTGCCGTTCTCTTTCAGAGTAAGAATTAAAATGTACTATCTAACCTCACCTAGGTAAGGCCTCTGGTTGCTGTACTTTGCCCATTTATCATTAGGAGCAGACGACCAAGGTATTTATCTATAATACTACATAGCCTGACTCCCTTCAGACTACATAAGACTTTCACCATTATCTACTTTCATTTATCTTAGAGAGAAAGAAGGAGTTGGGGGAAGGAGAAGAGGAAAAATGGGGAGACCAGGTGGCTTCTGGAGTGTCACTGCACTCTGGTTTTTCATTTCACAGTGAAGGACAAGGAGAGGTGAAAGAAATTTGACAGAGGGGTCAAAGTGAAAGGTGTTAGCAGCCAAGCATGCCCAAGGGTAGGAGCTCCAGACACATCTGTCACCACCCCTGGGCTGCCAAGCTTGGTTTTCCCACCCTGGTGTTCTTCTTGGCCTCTGTCCACTACCTCACCTTGCTGGGATCTTTTGCCTTCTCCTTTCCACTACTGTTGAAACCTACTTCAGACCATAAGAACCCATTGCAAACCTGCATTTCCACACTTCCACTCTCAGGGGACACAGACAAAAATTGATCTGTTGAGAGTGACCAGTCCTCCTTCCCAAAATACCTGTGAGGACAGGGTAGCCATGTACATCAAAAGTTACACAGCCACCTGGATCTCAGAGACTGCTTACCCAAAAGAAATGCCTGCCCAGCACTGGCCAATAGGAATATGAGAGTTTCACAAACTCAGGCCATGTGATTGCAACTTTCTGGTAGAATGTGTGGATGAAATAAATTTCAACATCATGCTTTATCTGATGCCAAAATATTACTACTTTAATAACAGCAAAAATTAATGAGATATTTCACATTTTTTCCAAGCTAGGTGTTATCCAATCAATGCCTGTTTCACCTTTACAGCACACCTTAAGTCAGAATAGCCATATCCAGTTGCTTATTGGTCATATGTGGTTGGTTACTGTAGCTGGCAGCACAGCTCTGGCCCGATGTAAGATGGGGGGCCCATAGTGTGTCAGAAGCTAAGGAAAACACTCTAATGATGGACAGCTTTTCCTGAGCTGAAATGCATATGCCTTCTTCAGAGACAACCAACCAAAGAACTCTGTAAAATGTTATATCTCACTGTCCTTTCTTTTTCTATTTTTTATTCTCTGTGTGGTGTGTGTGTGTGTGTGTGTGTGTGTGTGTGTGTGTGTGTGTGTGTGTGCATGCGCATGCGCTCGTCCGTGTCTGCCTGCCTACCTGCCTCTGTGAATCTATGTCATGTGTGTGTGTGCCAGTGCCTGTGGAGGTCAGAAGAGGTTATTTCAGGGCATCTGAGGGTACCAGAGGTTATCAGAGTATATCACAGGGTATCAGGGGGTATCTAAGGGTATCAGAGATTATCTGAGGGTATCTGAAGGTATCAGAGGTTATCAGAGTATATCACAGGGTATCAGGGGTTATCTAAGGATATCAGAGATTATTTGAGGGTATCTGAAGGTATCTGAGGGTATGAGAAGGTATCTGAGGGTATCTAAGGGTATCAGAGGGTATCTGAGGGTATCAGAAGGTATCTGAGGGTATCTGTGGGTATCTGAGGGTATCTGAGGGTATCTAAGGGTATCTGTGGGTATCTGAGGGTATCATAGGGTATTTGAGGGTATCTGAGGGTATCAGAAGGTATCTGAGGGTATCTGTGGGTATCTGAGGGTATCTGAGGGTATCTGAGGGTATCTGAGGGTATCAGAGGGTATCTGAGGGTATCTGAGGGTATCAGAAGGTATCTGAGGGTATCTGTGGGTATCTGAGGGTATCTGAGGGTATCTAAGGGTATCTGTGGGTATCTGAGGGTATCAGAGGGTATCTGAGGATGTCAGATCCTCCTAGCAGCTGGAACTGCAGGAACGCTTTGCCTCCAGAGACAGGCGCAGATGCGTAGTGTGTGCTGTGAACCACTGAATGTCTCCCCTACTCCTTTGGCTGCTTTCTAACTTAAGAGAGTTGAGCAAATTACTATGTCCTTCAATATCAACATTAGCATTTCACATAATGAGAACTAAAATTTCTAAGACATCCTTGAAATGTAATAATTTGCAATAATAATTCCTAAGATCAAAGAATGGCTTGGTGTCTCCTCATCCCATTTGTGACCCACGAGGATGCTGAACATTGTGCTATAGGAATCCAAGCTTCCCCCTGAGATGTTTAGGAAAGGTTCTAACTTTTATTCACTAATGAATTTGGGTGATTCTTTACCTGAACACACACACACACACACACACAGAGAGAGAGAGAGAGAGAGAGAGAGAGAGAGAGAGAGAGAGATAGGGATATGATAGCAGATATGTTTGTGCATATCTGTGTGTGTGTGTGTGTGTGTGTTTAAGGTCTCACTCTATATCCCTAGCTGGCCTTTAGCTCCTGTCACATTCCCCTGAGAGCTAGAAATCGCTCTGAGAGCTAGCCATCGCAACCTGGCTTGGGTAGAAAGCCTGCTTAGCCATGGTTCTCAAGAGTATATCAGATTTGGTCCTTGGCCTTGTCTTCACTGAGAATGGAGAAAACAATGGGCTTCCCATTATAGTATGTCAACTATTGAATCCACGTATCAGGATGCTATTGGCTCCATTATCCATAAACTGATATCCAAGCCCTTGAAATCCCTTACTACTTACACCTAAGTCTGATTTTTGCATGACTCGGAGAAGTTTGATGGTAAAAATCCCAAGTACAGAGTGGTAAGGAGGGTGGCATTTCTAATAAGATGGTGTTTACTCCTCAGGGGCCAATGGGCTGCGTTGTGGGATTCATTTTCCAGGACGCCTGGAAAATGTGCCGATGATTCACCTTTCATCTCATTGGTGGACTCTCCTTCCCCTCCCTCACTTCTTCATCCTCAACTCAGAGATTTGCTAATGGCCATGATACTGGATTAACTGATGTCCTAGAGGATGTTCAATTTTATTTTAAAATGTCGACCAGTCTTCTGACCTAAAAAAACTGAATCTCTGTGATGGATCCCATGCAAGCAATTTCCTGACTGGGCTCAAATCATACTCCTGACCACTCTGAAGCTTGGGCTGAGAAATTTGTCTTTCCATAGTACCGTATCCTCTGAAAGGAGCAAGGGCAAGTTTTGCTACTGTTTTTCAGGCACATAAAAGTATAATTTGAAGTATATTTTCCTTATTGAAGCTTTTGTGAATGATTCTTTGTGGGAAGAAAAGAATGAATCCTGGGATGACTGTTGTTTGGGGTTTGTATTTTCAAGGTTGGCACATTCCCTTGCTTAATTGAAAGTAGAATGTGTATATATATATATATATATGCATATATATATATAAATATATATATGATATGGTGAGGACTGACTTTTCTTCCTATCCAGAGGCTTCCAAGTTCATTCATGAGCACCCCACTCTCTCCTCTCATGGGAATCTGGCTTCTGTTCTCAGAACGTCTCACAAGTATTGCAACATTTGGGCTGTCCTACGAGAATATGCAAAACGAAGCGTTTTCCTCTTTGCTCTCTGAGTTCTGGGAACTCTGACAGAAAAATGACTTTCCTCTTTTGTTGTTTGTTTGTTTGCTTTAGCAACCAACTCAGTGGAAGTGCTCTACGGAGGTCTCCCACCTGTGGAAGAAAGTGACAGAAAGATTACCCTGATTATGGAGCTGTCCACCCAACTTTCCCTTCAGACTGAGAAGATCACTCAGCTCGAAGACGTCTTAGCGGAAAAGGAAAAGAAGATCGAGGAGCTGGAGGCTGAGCGAAGTTCCCAGTTTCCCCAGGATGAAGATAGACTTACGGAAGATTTACAAGAATCCCCCAGTGTATACGATGAGGACAGGAAGGCTCTCGTGGCCTCTGATGAGGAGCATGATGATTTCCCATGTGACAATAAAGTTTAGTAAGTGTCATCAAGGTGGAGTCCAAAACCCCAATACTCTGTCCAGTTCAAGTTTGCAGGTTTGAGTATTACCTACCACGTTCATGCTAGAAGAAATGCACAGAGGGGGGACATTGAGAAGCACACCTTGAAAGTGGGTGCACTGAGCAGTGGAATGCTGTTGTGTCTTTAGACATTCCTGGTTGACGGTGGGGGAGGGAAGAACACCAAATTAGGCAACTAACGAAAGGACTTGGTACTCTCCTCTTAGTAGAGGTTTGCCACACCGTGAAGAAAGGATGCTAAGTGTCCCTTTGTGCAGCACTGTTTGGGAAATGAGAGTGTGTTGGAGGGCCAGCTTCAAGTTGGGGAAGCTCAGAGCACAGAAGAGCAAACTCATTACCAAGAGAGTAAACAGCTACGCAGCCTGTCCTTTCATGTCCTCTAAAGTTTATTTCTTTATGGCATGAATTTTACCAACATTAGCAAGGGTAGAAACAAAATGTTGAAGCAATTAAAAAAAAAATGAATCAGAGCTGTGGTCCTTTGGGACAAGGTTCTGGACAGTATCTCTCTGGGAAAACATACAATACTGATTGCACCCCCCTTAGGAGAAAAAAAAAAAGAGGACAAAGGAAAACAGACATTTCTGTTAGGGTGAAAACAAAGCAGTGAGCTGGGTAAAATGATGGCAGAGAAAGCAGCAGCACTGGTAACGGGAAGCAACCTGTAATGGGTGGACCGCAAGAACCCTGTCATGTTCCTCTCCCTGTCATGGTCCTGTCACTTAAATGATCCACCCTACCCAAAGGGCACGAATGGGAGATTTCAGAACTTAACGCTCCTGGTCCATGAACCTCATGATAAGCCACGCTGGCTGGCTTCTGAGCGTGGTTACAACTCAATGCAATTTGCCCAGTTCAACAGACAGGCATCACAAAGCCCAGTATTAGATGTCAGAAACACAGCAAATTAAGAATCATTTTTAAAAGCAAGGAGTTCATATGCATATAAAAGCCTTCTTAAATATGGAGATGGGAAATAGCAGAGAGAATGCGAGTGAGTCCAGGGGTGGGGATCCTGCCTGCTGTAAAGAGGGCCTCACAGGGGTTGGGGGATTTAGCTCAGTGGTAGAGTGCTGCCTAGTGCAAGCAAGGCCCTGGGTTCAGTCCCCAGCTCCGAAAAAAAGAACCAAAAAAAAAAAAAAAAAGGGGAAAAAAAGAGGGCCTCACATTTGTTGAGCAGTCCTTATAATATGGAGCCCTGGCCTTTGATGTTAGACCAGAAACACATATGCTAATGAGCCAGAAATATCCTCGTGAGTATAATCCAAGATGACAACTTTAGGTAGACTCCAAATACAAATTTTATACATTTATTCCCTGGTTCCTGGGCAATTGCTCCTCGCAAGCTAGGATGGGACCAGTACTATTAACAGAGTACACAGTCTATGTGTACGTCCTAACTACATGGGAGACAGTTTCCAAACCAGCGTTCCTGCCCTTCCCTTCTTCCTTTCCCCCTCCTCTCCCCCCTCTCCTCTTTCCCTTCTTTTCTCTTTAAAGGAACCCATGTAGCCTCTTTTGGACATATGATAGCGTTGAGATTGTAGGTATTCATCAAAAGAAAACTACAAAATAAGTTGTTTTCTAAAATCGTATCTCACCAGTTCTGTAGGCTTGTATGCTGTGCTATGATTCTCCTATATTTGAACATAACCTCACTTCGTATATATGGCTACATGTGTCTGTCTGTGCATGTGTTTGTGTGTCTATGCGTATGTGTCTGTATGTCTTTGTGTCTATGTGTCTGTGTGCCTTGTGGTGTTTAATGTCAGAGATAAGACCGACTCAAAGCTTACTGGTCATGAGTACCGACCGAAAGCAGCTGACAGCACTTCTTCACCTTTTCTGAGGTGTCTACACCAGCCCTACAGAATTGCCTTCCGACATTCCTTCTTGGGCACCTTCTCATCACCCTGGGTGGCATGATCACCTTGGTTTAGCTCCATGATCTTTGTAGTCAGATTTCTTCCCCCACCCCCCCGGAACTGAGGACCGAACCCAGGGCCTTGCACTTGCTAGGCAAGCGCTCTACCATTGAGCTAAATCCCCAACCCCAGCTCCATGATCTTTGATACTAGCTATATACATCATCTCTGGCTCTAACATTGGCCCTGACACAACAGTGGTGCTGAGGCTTGGCCTCTCCTCCCTTGCTATGAGTTTATGAGGGAAATCTTCAAATCTTCACCTTCTGGAAAGAATAGAGCATTCCACAAGACAAGCCACATCTCGTCTTGATATGTTCTGTTAATGTGCTAATGGAACTTCTACTTCTATTTTGTGAAAGATTGCCCTAAGCCCCTAGGGTACTAAGGATGATAAGAAAGGAGAGGAGAACAAGACAGAGGAAATCACATCATATCCTATGAGGGCTCATGTTAGGTTCTACATCAACTTACTGGTTAGTGCCCAGGCTAGCCTAGCAGGAACGCAGCTGCACAGTGGAGATACGTAATGGAATTAATGACTAATTGAGCCTGTCACCTCTACATATCCAGACAGCAGACCTCAGAGAGAAAAATATCAAGGGTCATTGAACTTTTAAAACACATGTTTATAAAAAGTTGATCTTGATTCCAGTCTGTGTTGCCCTCAAATCTGAAGGTGGGAAGGTACTTGGTCTAAACATCGATAGGCTAATTTGTGCTGCTAATATTTTGGTAACAAGGACTTTTTTCAGTACCTATGACTTATAGAGCAGGGGAGACATTGACTCTATATCTCCGTTTTCTATTTAACTTCCTCTGAGTACTTTCTAAGTGGAAAAAAATCACATTCCCGGATGAATCCCTGGGAGCTCAAGGGATCCTCTTCTTTGGAGTTTGAAGCAGTGGGAAACACCACCAACAACAACAACAACAACACACAAACAAACAAATAAAAAGCAGGTGTTGCCAAGAACAAGGTACAAAGCTGAGACCAACACCCAAGGGTGCCCTCTGAGCTCTCCAAGCATACTGTGGCACACACATGCTCAAACTCACAGCAAGGATTATACATCCACCATACATATATACACATATATGCAGGTAATCATCAAAATAATAAAATCTAGAGAATAAATTAGTTAATGAATAATTGAAGCCATTTTCTAATACTCTAAAACCATTTCCAGAAAAACAGTTTTAATTATGTCTTTTCACTAATCATGAGTTTTTTCAGAAAGTTAAATTGAATAGGGAGATAGTCAGAGTAAATGTAATTAGCAATCATTTCATTTCCTTTTTATTTCAAATGCTCCCAAATATATTCATAGCAAGATGAAACTGTTGAAAGTAATAGACTTTAAAAATGAACAGAAATTAAGTCATTGGCCCAGAAATACAAATGAGGATTCAGTTCCAATAACAGCAAAGAAACCACAATTTAAAACAATCTGTCTAAATGTATTTCTAGGAAAGAATAAATTCAACCAAATTTTAATTATCTGGTACCCATGCTTTCTCCCAAATCCAATTACTTTCTTCCACATGCTAATGTAAAAGATTTTTGCTTTAACAAAACAAATAGAGAAATGTTGGCAGTTTCTACAAGCCTATATCAAAATAATATTTACTTGACAATTAACAAGTACATGAATAAAACTATTCCCCAAAGTATTTTACTTTATGCTTGTGGGGGGGCAGATGAAGTCCCGAGTGTATATGTATTGTTGACCCAAATACAAACATGTCAAAGATCCCAACACCTCAGGTCCATGGAAATGGTAAGACCTTCCTCAGGCTAGGCTCTGAGGAACAGCAAGGTGGTACCCTGGTCCCTGGTCCCTGGTCCCTGGTCTCTAGTCTCTAGTCCAAAAACTGCACAGGAAGTATCTACCAAAGCTTCCTTCTCTAGGTTGACCGCAGCTGAGACTGATCCCCTATAGAAGCCCCCTGTTGAGATTAGATGGCCTGCTTCCTACCTCAGCCATTGCTAGTGAGCGTGCGGAGTTTCAGTGTGCTGAGGCAAGTCCGTCCGAGTGCCTGCCTGCCCATCCCCAGAACCTGGCATTGTCTTCGTTCCCTGTCATCCCAAAGAGGTCAATCCCAAAGTCATGCAGGTCCCAGCACCTTTTTTAATGTTAATTTATTCTATGTATGTGGACATTGTGCCTTAGTGTATATCTGTGTACCACATGTACGTCTACTGCCCACAGAGGCCAGAAGAGAGATCCCTTGAACTGGAGTTACAGATGTGAGCCACCATGTGGATGCTGGGAATCAGACTCAGGACCTCTGGAAGGACAGCCAGTGCTCTTAACAGCTGAGCCATTTCTTCAGCACCCCCACCGAGTAGTTTTTAAAACTCGTTTAAAAATTTACTTTTTTATCTTTCATTACATGTATGTGTGGATAGTCTGTGTATAGGTATGAGAATGTGTAAGTGACAGTGTCTTCAAAGTCTAAAAGAGGCCCCAGACCTGAAGTTACAGAAGGCTGTAATATGTCTGCTGTCGGTGCTAAAAACAGAGCTGGGGTCCTCTGGAAAAGCAGCATGCATTCTTAAACACCAACCCGTCCATCGGGTCTTAAATTGTTTTTGTTTTGTTTTGTTTTTGTTTTTTTGTTCTGGAGACTTGAAAAACCAAAGTTTGAGATTCAAAAGGTCTAATCATGTTGACTTGGAATTTGAAAAAAGAACTGGAACACAGCTCAGTGTGTGGTTAGCATGTGTGAGCCCTTGAGTTCTAACTCCAGTAGGAAGGAGAGAGGGAGGGAAGAAGGGAAGGAGATAGAGACAGAGACAGAGACAGAAAGACAGAGAGACAGAGAGACAGACAGCAGGGGAGAAGGGGAAACCTAACCAAATCTATAAAGAATAACTATTACAACAATTTTTTTTGTCAAGATTTCCCAGACAGAGGAGAGCATTCCTGTAATAGAGGGGAATCAAGTTCAAGTAGAAAATGAACTTTGCAAAATGAAAGGGTGTATGTGCTGGAACAACGTTCACAGCAAAAAACAGGACTAGTCACAGATTCCCACACCTAATGAAATTATGGTTTTCTGCTAAAACAAAACAAAGCAAAAACAGTGCTCCCTCCCACCCCTGGATTCCCAGGGAAGGCCTCTCCAAAGCCAGATACTGAATACACATTTAGTAGTCCAAGCCTTTGGTGGGAGGACCTGAATTGTCTAACTATTTTCATTTAGAACATTTACATGTTTTTTTCTTGATTGCTGTTTGCTTATTTAGAAAAGACTGACCCTTAACATTCAAATCCAAGTCCTGTCCTTGAATGGAAGACCACAGAGTATGTGGCCTGATAACATTTTTCAATATACAGAGAGAGTTGCTATGTAGCTCAGGATAGCCCCCAATTTGTGATTCTCTTGCCTAGGTCTCCTCACTGTTGCATGACAGATTTGTTATCTGGTGCTAATTTTCTCCACTGACTGATGCTATCGCAACAAAAATGGCAGCCAAGTGAGCCAGCCTAACCCTAGCTATTTGCTCTGCATGAGCCTGGCTGGCAAAGTTACAGCTCCAATCAAAAGCTGATGCTGCCTCAACCTTATACTGGCCTGCTGTATAAACATGCCATCCGCTGTTTAACAACACCTAGTTGCTGCTGAAAAAACAAAAACAAACAAACAAACAAGCACTGAAGCTCATGGCCTTGTTAGGGACCTGCACTGAGAAGCATGAACTACAACTATAAAAAGATAACGTATTTTCATAGTAGTTTACAATTGATTGAAACATTTCAAATTGAATTGTTTTGTTTCTTTCTCACAAAGATGGTTTCAGTTGGATAATAAATCCCAACCTCATTACTAGACAATGCTAGGACCAAGACATACAGCTCCAGGCAAGCACGCCTTCCCTCGTACAGCCCTCTCGAGGCTCTATAACGAAGGGCTTCCTTATCTGTTGTCTTTCTCAAAACAATCTCTATCCCACATTTAGGAAAAGAATTTCCCATGGGTATCTTCTTTATCAAGCTTGATCCCAACAATGGTTTAAAGATGAAAAGCTGCACGCATCCAGTTGATCGACCTGTTTGAGTCAATGAGAACGACGTTCGGAGGCTGCAGAATTAACAAGTGCTTGTCTAGGATGAGGAAGACCTAGGGTCAATGGATCCTAACAGAAGAAGATTGGAAAAGAGGGAGAGGAGGGAAGGAGGGGGAGGAGGGAGAAGAAGGAGGAGGAGGAGGGAGGGAGGGAGGGAAGGATTGGTTTCTGTTCCCTCATTGGGCTTCATTTTATTCTAAAATAAATATCCCTTTGAAGAGTATAGGCTACATCCTACGGTTTACACAGGGTCCCATCACCCCCTATTGTCTTAGCCATGACTGCCTAAGATAGTTGGCTTACCTACCTGGCCCTATAAATAAATGGCTCTGTCATCCCTGATGAATTACAGTTGTATAGTACGTTGTAAACTGGTATTTCCATAAATTTCAGTGTTTTGAGCTTTTGACTAATGATTGAGGTACATACCTATCTGTTCAATATATATTCAAAACGAGTAAATTACACATCAGACGCCATGCTAATGCACACGCTGAACTTGTGACAGAGAGAGGACAGACATGAGAAAAACGTCCCCGACTGAGAGTCCGTAAGCATCTTCCACGTCTGAGTTTCCTCAGGTGTTTGTGCTCATGGAGTGGAATTCTATCAGAGAATGCTGTTTACCCCACTCCAAGCACAGGGAAGCAGGTGAGGGATCATCCCCAGGCATGCATTTTCTGAAGACAGGAAGAAGCTTCCCTTGCCTACAGACTTCCATTCTTGTTAACACAAGCATCGTCAGTCAAATGCTATACCATGATGTCTGCGTGTGCAGCTGCTTTTACCTTCAACCTGGATGAGAATTGCAGCAGATAAGGCTTTTTTGTTTACATATATATGTATATGTATATATATTTGGAGGCAGTTCTGTAACTTTATTTGACATTCAGCAGTTAGTTCTCATCCACATTGACCGTCTGTAGCTATCTGAATGTGGTAACAGGCCCGTAAGTTACCAGTGTGTAGAGCTTGTTTGGTGAATCCTCATCCTCATTATGCTTCCTGGACAAACGTACTCGGATGCGGTGCGGAACATTCCTTATTCCCTTGGCCTGGATGGCTTTATTGAGCCTGGTGCCTATGTGCACATCTGGAGTCCCCATCTCCTTCATGGCAAATTTCCGAATTTCTCTGAGTGCCCGAGGAGGAGCACGCTTCTTGAAGCCCACACCATGGATGCGCTTGTGAATGTTGATGGTGTATTCTCGGGCCACCACCTCGTTGATGGCAGAACGGCCCTTCTTCTCGCCACCCTTTTCGGGAACCATTCTGCCTGGCCCAAGTTGGAAAGCTCTATATTTTAATTATTTAAATATTTTACTTTTTATATTTTGCCTCCACTTGTCCTGATGAGTTGATGTATTCCCCAGTACACACAGGAAAACTGAGGAACTACAACCAGGGGCCACATCTGGGTGCTACTGGATTTTTTCAAGGCCTGGGTAGTTTAGAATGCTCCTATGTGCTAAGTGATCTTATTCTAAAGAGATCAGTGTTTGTGACACAAAGTTACATGAAATTCAACACTTACTGTCTAGGGATCATATTATTGAAATATAGTTATTCTCATTTGATTAGACAATTAATACATCTAAATTACTTGCTACTTGGCAGAAAATGCTTGCTGACCCCTTGCCTAGAGCAATGAGATGGATTGCTCAGTTAAATGGACTATGTTCAGAAGCAAGCCTGAGACTTACTTTCTTATTATAGAGTGAGTATAACTTACACTCAAAATATAAACCTTTCTATACATATTTATTCTTAACAAGCATCATTTTATACATGTGTGTTTATGTGTGTGTGTGTGTGTGTGTGTGTGTGTGTGTGTGTATGTTAACCAGGGCTCCCAAATCTCATGGAACCTTGACTAAAAATAAGTAAATAAATATTAATAAATAAAAGTAGCCATCTTTTACTATTCTGTATCAAAAAGAACAACTTTCCCTCTGGATTATTGATACATCCTTCTCTCTGTATTTCTCCCATTCTATCCCCACATTAAGAGAATTCTATTGGGGGAAGAAGAACAGAGAATATGCCTCTGAGAGGAACATGAGGAGGCAGGGATGCGTTTCCTCTATTCATTCCTGCATCTTGTCATGGCCTTAGGATGTGGAAGGGGTGTGTAAGGAACGCAGCCCCACAGATACCATACAGGGTAGATTCTGAGGCCCGAGACATCAGACCCTGCTGAAGTCCCATACACTTGCTTGGCTTGGATGTGTCTAGCAGCAGACCTTATTGGAGCACAATGCCTGGGAAGAGAAAGGATTGGGCGTCATCACAGGACAGAAGGTTTATGAGGCCAGGCAGCTGAAGACCCTGGATGACTGGTTGGAGTTCTTGCCTCCCTGGCAGGCCCGAAGCTGAGCATTAATACTCAAAAGCCTTAAAAATTATTGATAAAAAAGGAATCCATAGAGGGTTGACTTTTCTCACTGAAATTCACATGAGCCATGCTATTAAAACTCTCCCCTCTTTTCCTCTGGTGCTCCACTGATGATCCTATTGTTAGCATGGGCCGCCACCCCGCCCCGTGGTGAGTGCTGAACCCATGTGATTTTCCTACTGTGAAAACGGGAGAAAGATTGAATTTCTTTCAAAAGACATTCTTTTGAGGGTAGACTCTCTGACACTTAGTGACCCTGAATTACCGGTATTGTAAGAACAAGTCATACCCAAAGTCTCGTTTCTGCCGTGGTGTCCCTTATGCTAACTAAGATCCGCATCGTTGACTTGGGATGGAAGAAAGCAAAAGTTGATGAATTCCCACTTTGTGGCCACATGGTGTCAGAGGAATATGAACAGTTCTCTTCTGAAGCACAGAGGCTGCCCCTGCTGGTACCAACAAATACCTGGTAAGGAGTTGTGGCAAGGGTGACTTTCATATCCGAGTGAGGCTCCGCCCTTTCCACGTCATCGGTATCAAGATGTTGTCTTGTGCTGGGGCTGACAGGCTCCTGAGAGGTATGCGCGGTGCCTTCGGGAAACCCCAGGGCACAGTGGCCAGGGTTCATATTGGCCAGGTCATCATGTCCATCTGCACCAAGCAGCAGAATAAGGAACACGTGATTGAGTCTCTGCACAGAACTGAGTTCAAGTCCCCTGACCACCAGATGATCCACATCTCAGAGAAGTGGGGCTTCACCAAGTTTAAAGCAGATGATTTGAAGACACGGTTGCCGAGAAGCAGCTCATTCCTGATGGTCGTGGTGTCGAATCTATCCTCAATTTTGATTCCCTGGACAAGTAGAGAGCCCTGCATTCCTGAAGGCTTCCACAGTGCTCTCCTATATCCTACTAAATCGTGTTCAGTAATAATCCAGTCTGGAAAAAAAAAAAAACCTCTCCCATTCAAAATGCAACTTGAAAAGACACCTCATATTTACCTAAACAGGCTTGTAGAATCCATCCTTCCAGAGTTCTGCTCCAAGGGAGGGAGCAGAACCATGAAACCTGGTAAGAGATCATGTTTTATTTCACAAATCAATCATATTGGTGGGTGATGACCTTAGCCCAGGAGCTCTGGAGTTCGAGAATGTCCACCACCTCTTAGCTTGCTTTGGTTTCCACCTTCCTGTTTAACTGCCTAAACATAGCCAACTGAGTTAGTTGTAATAACAAAACTTCATTAAATGCTTAAGAGCAACTAAGATAGGGTGGAAAAAGTTACACAGTTGGTACAAATTATTTATAGGGCCACTCTCAGATCTGACATTCTTGCTTTCTTATTCTCAAGTAGGAAACTCTTTCAAAGAAATATTCAAACTAATGTTTGGCCAGATATGTGTGTATCACGGCCTAGTCAGGTTAAGATGGCTTAATATAAAATTAACTACTACAAAATATAGAATGATTTAAATTCATTCCATAAATCTAATGTTACCTTGACATCTAAAGCAGGTAAAGAAGCTGGGTATAATGTGAAAATGTGTTGCCTCAGGACTTTGGAGTCTGACACCAAAGATCTGGAGTTAGAGGCCAGGCTGGGCAATGTAGCAAGTTCAAGGCCAACTTGAACTTCATAATGAGATCCTTTCCCAACCCTCCCACACCACACAAAAATTCAATCGACGCAATACATCATACTAACAAACTAAAGATGAAAACTCAAATAGCCTATCAGGTGATGCTAAAAAGTGGCAAAATTCTTAATCTGTCCACAATTAAAAATGAATTTAAGTCAACCCTAACTTACTTTCTTATTAGGAACTTATTCTCAGACCGGGATGTCATTCAGTGATGGAGGGAGCACTTGCCTGGTATTTGTAAAACCTCTGCTTGATCCCCAGAACTCCCAAAAGAAGAAAGAATTTACTTAATGGAACTTACTTGCAACACATTTAATGACAACAGATGAAGTGTTTTCTCACTGTGATCAGGAACAAAGTAAGGCTGTCCAGTTTCAACAATTGTCTTCAGCCAAGTGCTGAAAGTCACAGACAGAGCCATGAGGCAACCAGAGGAAGTCAAAGCATAAAAGATTAGAAAGGAAGAGACAAGCACTCCCTATCTGATAGTTTGCCAAAAAGCTTCCTAGGAGTGCCAAGTGAATTCAACAAGTTCTCAGAATCTAAGATAAAAAAATAAAATAAACCCTGAATTGCATATGGCAGCAATGATCTTTAATAAGGAAAAGGTGTAGTATCATTCGTCGTTACAGTCACATCTTTAATCAAACACTCTTGGGTATAAATCTGACAGAACCTGCATACTGAAAGTCTGAGACTGCAAAGAAAGGAAAAGAAATGAGAGAGGGAGAGAGAGAGAGAGAGAGAGAGAGAGAGAGAGAGAGAGAGACTGACTTTGTTAGAGAAGGTCAGAAAATTCAACACAAAGAAGTTATCAATTCTCCCAAACTAATAATGGGCTTATCATTATTACGATCAAATTCTAGCAAAAATGTTTAATATACATTTCAATCACCACCCTAAATTGCTGTGTAAAGGCAAAGTATCTGGAATACATGGTAACTTGGAAACATTTTGAATAATGACCTTTCCAAAATAAATGGTAAGCATCAAATGACAGAGTCTCAAAATGTAAGACCAAAATAAATGCTCGGTAACCTTCCCATAGCCATTCATATTCTATTCCATCTGAAAAAAAAAGATACAAAATGAAATTCTTGAATGAAGAGAAAAGATAAAATGCCATATCTATAGAGAACAAAGACACAAATTACAATGTATTTCTCATTGGAAACAATTCAAGGGAAAGAGTAAAAGGAAATTCTTACAATATTGGATTAAAAGAAACTACCAACCTAGAATTCTCTATCAGCAAAGCCAGTTTTGCAAAGTGAATGAGAGATAACCACTTGTAAGCTGAACCACATGGTAGTTGTTGAGTGCAGTGCTAGAACTTAGAAGGCGCAGAAAGGAGAGTGAAGAGTTCAAAGTCTGCCTTAGCTACATAGTGACTTCAAGGCCAGTCTTGGCTACAAAGTGACTCCAAGGTCAGTCTTGAAATCCTGTCTCAAGGAAAAGAAATACCTTTTTGTTGCCAGAAAAGCAGAACTACAGAACTAGGTTGGACTAGTGATTGTGGAGTATAAGAGATACAGAAGACGCAGGGTGTGCATATGAACGGCACAAAACTCTCTGTGATGGAAGCCTTCTGCACCCTGACAGTACCCTGGCTGTGGTTTTATACTTCACCTTTCCAGTCTGTTGCAATTGGAGAAAATGGGCACCTCTCTTACCGCTACAATATTGAAATATGATGGTACATCTTGGAACTAAACGTGAATCTACCATTATCTAAAATACGAACTCAATCAACAAAGAACTCAACTTCTTCCATCGGCATTCTCTTCCTCCCTCTTCCTTCTTTCCACCTCTTCCTCTTTCCCTCCCCCTCATCTTCCCCCTTCCCCTCCTCTTCCTCCTCCTTCACCCTGCCTTGTTTTTTCACCTCCTCTTCTCTCCCTCCCTTACCTCCTTCCAACCACAGACAACTATTCCTTTCCACCCTTATCCTGCAGTTGATGTGTTAATGAGTCAGACCAAAGGTAAGTAGATTGCACCCTTTCAGCAATGGGTATCAGGTATCCCTTCCTATGCCCTTTTCACAGTGGCCTACTGCTCCAAGCATGTGTTATCCTACCTGGTACTGAACAGGGACCAAATACGATGCTTTTCTTCAATGGCTCCAGCAGAGAATCTAAATCTTGCCCTTGTTCTCACACAACTTTCTGGCACCAATAGGTATCTCTAACACTTTCTCTAGGACGTAATCTCTCCTTCTCGCCTTGTCAGTACCTGTGTAGCTCCGTGACTTGCTTCGTTTCATCAGTGGCTTGTTCTAGATGCTTAGAGAACCTACATGACTTTCCACATGTTCATGTGCTTGTGAAACTAAGGACGGTCTCTCTGACTTTTTGCTGTTTGGATCTACTGGGCCTCTGGTTCTCCACTATATCTGCAGACTTCCAAGTCAGCAGGGCTGGGAAAAGAGGTCATTCCCCCGAGGACTTCTGCCCTGTGCTCCAACCCTCCCTTATGTCTATTTTCCAAAGGGCTTCTACAAGGATGTTCCCAGCTGACCTGCAAGTTTTAAACTTCAGATCCTGTTTACACTATCTGGGTAATTCTGGTTCCACAGCAGCTACTCTTCTCTCAGGACAATTCACAACTCTTATACTTAAGTTATCCTGTTAACGGGGCATCTCTTGGGATGAACAAATGAAGAAAAAGATCTAAAAAGCCTGAAAAGAAGGACAAACTTCTGACACTAGCACGGGAGAGAAGATCTGGCCCTTCTGTGAAGTCCCCTGTGTTTTATGAAGGACTAACAAGGAGATGCTTCAGTAATACCCTTCCTCCCTCACACACAGCGCTTTGACCACAGGGCTTCTCCTGCCCACACTGCCTACAACTTGCCTTCCACTTTAGCACAAATCTGCTTGTCCCTGAGATGCAAGAAATCCTTTGAAGCTGACGTGATGACCTATACCTGTAACTCCAAGGAAACCCAGACTTCCTCTAGGTACCAAAACAAACGAGTAAAAAAGGGGAAAAAAACTTTTTAAAACAATAGGCACGGGGCTGGAGAGATGGCTCAGCGGTTAAGAGCACTAACTGCTCTTCCACAGGTCCTGAGTTCAAGTCCCAGCAACCACATGGTGGCTCACAACCATCTGTGATGGGATCCGATGCCCTCTTCTGGTGTGTCTGAAGACAGCTACAGTGTACTCATATACATAAATTAAATAAATAAATCTTTTTTTAAAAAATAGGCACAACATAAGTTATGGGAAACACTGATCACAGCAATCTCCAGGCAGCAATGACATTATTGATAGTTTCTAGATTTCTTTTGCTGTGCTATGAGATTGGAGATTGAGCCCAGGTCCTTGAGTTTGGGCTTGCCGGGCAAGCACTCTAGCTGTTTCAGTGCACTTAAAAACACCCACTAAGGACTGAGAGCATAGCTCAGTGGCAGAATGCTGGCCTGGCACGAGCAGGGGTTCTAGGTTGGATCCCCAGAGCTGCTACCATGACAACAGAAACACATCTTTAAAGGTGTATATTTCACAGTGATATCCACTACTGAACCCTGAATGTTATGATACTGACTTGCCCAGCAAGATGCCTAATGGTGCGCACTAGTGCCATAGTGTCACGGCAGTAAAGGGGGCTGACTAACTCCTTTCAAATTGGGAAACCAGTCAAAGCCCACAGGGCCTAGGGGGAACCTGGAATCTACTGGAGTTTTGGTAAGGGGGGGGGGTTGGTTGTTCAGTTGGTTGATTGGGTGGTTTGGTTTTGGGTTGTTTGGTTTTTCTGTTTTGTTTTGTTTTTGCTGGATGGTCAGGTTGTCAGGCTACTTTATCAAGCATTTATGGTTGTACTTGCAGGCTGGTGCGGTTCTCCATCTTAGGCAGAGAACCTGATCTATGCAGTGGACAGAAGTCAGTGCAGACTCATAACTGATCAGTGGACTGAGGATAACTGATCGCTACTCAGTCCTAAATGAGACATTTATATCATAGCCACCAAAAGCCACAGAGAACAACATAGAAAAAAAGAAAGAGTGTAAGAGCCGGCAGTTGGAGAGGCGTCCAGGTGCGGTCACCTCCCCAGGATCAGGGACATTCCGGCAGGCTGCAGGGACTGGACTCTGTTACCAACAATAACCAAAATGACCGGACAGGAAGGTGGGAGGCTGCGTTTGAGAGCTAAGTGGGTATGATCAAAATGTGTGTGTGTGTGTGTGTGTGTGTGTGTGTGTGTGTGTGTGTGTGTGTGTGGGGTGTGGTGTGTGTGCATGTGCGAATGTGCACGCTCATGTATGCACATGCATGTGTGTGTATGTGTGAATTGTCAAAGTTTAAATCAAAGATACTCTTTAAGAAATACTTATTCATGAGTGTTTTCATGTTTCTTAAAGGAAAAGGAGGAGGAGGAAGAGGAGGAGGAAGAGGAAGAGGAGGAAGAGGAGGAGGAGGAGAAAACATTCAAGAAGCAGAAAAATAAATTCCAATAGAAACCCTGAGGGGCAGGTGCCATTTCTAGTCCTTTATCTCACTTTTATCTGCACAACAAATCTTTCCGTTTCCCCCAAACCGTGCTGCCTTCTAACTTCCTAATACCACTCACTGCCCAGGATTCCTTGGGGCTCCTTTGTAATGCCCCCTAGGATAAACACAAAGGTCCTTTTCAGAAACATGGGTCATATACTTGTTTGGTTCTGGCCACCTGCTTACTCAGTCACCCCACATCCTGGTGCACAGGGTACTATAGATAATTAACGTTGCGAGTTCCCTATAAAAATCGAAGCCAAGGTACCCTTGGTCAAAGATTTTCCAACACAAGAAAATCCTTTGTGTGAACAGGAAACTGATTTGCAGACTTACTGGTAACTAGACAAACAACTCGTAAGCGAATAACGTTTGTCATCTTGGCAGCTCTCTTCATCAAAAGAGGCTTAGCCCGAAGATTAAGACAAATTCTATCTGAAAAATATTGCACTGTAAAACCGTACACCTGCTGGAGTTCAAAGCAGTCTGGGTCTGTGACAGGTTCTGCAAGCATTGGGACATTTTTACACGGTCATAAGCCTGGAAATCTAAGGCAAAGTCCCCCACCCCCCAGTCGAAGTTTTGCTTGAGCTCTCAAAATAACACTGAAAGTTACACTTGTCTACTTCCTGAAGGAAGTCCAGTGAGACTGACAGGGCAGGGCTATGGGATGCTGTGGAAACTGCTACAGTGCTGGGGAGGAAGGGAGTCAGTGACCTCCAAAAAACCAGGAAAACATGACATCTGACAGAATTCTTTTAATTTCTACAATAATGAAGAAAGAGAGAGAGACAGACAGACAGACAAACAGACAGACAGACACAGAGACAGAGAGAGAACACAAACACACAGAGACACATGCCACAAACACACAACACAAGCACACAACAGACAGACAGACAGACACATACACACTGCTCCCTAGCCTAGAGGGTGATTAGACTTTATTATGTTCTGTCAAAGATTTTGAGCTGAAATAAATAAACGGAAATAGATAGGAATTTCTGGAGAAGTAACAAGAGGCTTCCAGCCTTTTGCCCAGGCTGACGCTCTCTGGAAATTGGCACCATGAAAGCTGCATTAGCATAACCCAGGTGTTCAGTGGGCGTAGCAGGGAGAGGTCCATTCAGCTCCATGTTAAACGAATGACTGCTGTTTTTATTACTACCTGCAATTTTCAAATTAATGACCTAATGTGCACAGGAAGAATAGACCACCTCTTAGAGGGTAGTTGGATTTATTTTTTTAACCCAAAGCAGGAAGTGCTCTGGCTGGGTCTGACCCTCTTCTGAAGCTGCTCTGGGCCCATTGCCAAGACTGGCTCACCAGGCCTCAGCTCTTCTGTTTTTAATCTAGCCCAATCCCCCCTTTCCCTAAGGCTTCCTCTCCTCTTATCTCTCCTGTAATACACCTCTCTGCATGGTAGGTGACACAGGGCAACCTGGGTGCCTTACATCCTGCTTGAAACAGGATAGCCATCACATCTGTCACCTTTAAGGCATAGAATCGCGTGAAAATTCACAGTCACTAGACTAAGCATTCCTGGTACCCTACAGTGTTCTCTCTCTCTCTCTCTCTCTCTCTCTCTCTCTCTCTGTACATATTTATCAGGCTGTTTTGAGATGTACTGTACAGCCCAGGCTGCCTTTAAATTACAAATAATCTTTCTGCCTAAGCCTCCAAGAATAAGGATTGAAAATATGAGGCCACTACATCTACCTTTGTGTTTCTCTTGGATTAAAAACAAAAACAAAAACAAACAAACGTCTTTGGGAGCTTGCACTGTACCTGTGAATCTCTCAAGTATAAACAGGTGGGCTATTTGTGGGCTCCGTGCCAGGGAGCTTCCGCCCCCATAGGCGTTCATAGAGCGCCAGTGGCAGCCTTCGCTTTCCAGCCACCGATAACAAGATAATCGTTCTCCCGGTCAATCTCCTGGCTATGTTTCTTTTGCTGATAGAATTATCTCTTAATCATTCACTTTTCAGAAAAAAAACAAAAACAAAAACACAAGACAGCTCTGTCTCTAAAAGCTCCACCGTTCAAACCTCTTAGCCAGTCTGCACCAATTTTAACATAGACTGTAAGTCAGCCAAGCCTTTTATCAGTCAAGCCTCACTCCTGACAAGTTCCCTTCATCCGACTCCTCTGATTCTGTGTACCTAATGACTTGTGTTTTATAAGCCCGGCTACAGTCCCCTTAATATAAATCCCCTTGTTGGATTTAAGCAGAAATGGCGTCATACAAGGCTTGCGGAATGCCACCTGTTGGGGTTTTATTTGCTTTTATTGTGGAAGAAACTGTAGCCCAGAAGACACTGTCTGGGCAGCACTCTGTGCTTGAAGGTGGTTCTGACTCATTTCCTGACATGGGAGCAGCCATGTTCAAATTCACGACACACTACCCCGTAGCTGTGTGACTCCGGCCACGGTTTACCTTTCTGCATTTTGTTTTCAGGCTAATTACTGAGCAGACACAGCCTTAACCGGTCTTCCGGGGTTTTCCCTCAGAGCCAGAGGTCATTTCCGCCCAAACTGGAAAAGACAAAGCATTTTCAAGCTGCCGATGCTGTGTTTGGAACCTCCCTTTGTAAGATTTCCTATTTCCTGCTCCAGCTGCTGAAATTAAGGATGCACTGAATGGGACACTCATCTTCCTGCTGGGCTCACGACGCTTTCTATTGAAAAACTTAACAGAGACGAAACAGCAAACGGCTATTGTACCAGTGAGTGAGCCTGACTGAGTGAAACACAAGAAAATGGAATTTTCTTTTTTAATAGGAGAAGTGTGTCAGGGCCAAAAATGTATCATTCAGCAAAGCACTTTGTAACACAGAGTGAGAGAGTCCTGTCCTAAGTAAAACTATTCTCTCCAACACAACATTCCCCTATCAAAATTGCACAGTGATGAACCCAGAGAGGCACAGCCTTCCAAGTTGAAACAAGGTTAAGTTGTCTTGTCTGGGACACTTATCAGGTGTTTCCTGAATGCCTTGTGTCAACGGCTATTTTAATGCTGGCCCAGAAGTCTTTTGTTGCTAGAGAAAAGAATAGTAGATCAAAATCCCAGATAGAGGGGTGATTTAGAAAGCACTCCAAGTTAAAATCCTGCATACCAGTAGCTATCTCAGACGGCCATGATGAAGATTAAATTAGATCCTATGAGTGCCCCACACACAGTGCAGTATTTAGCCAGCACTTAGAAAATACTCATCCTTGCTATTTTTGCCGGAGCATAAAACCACAGTTTGAAATTTACAGAGTCTATAAGTCAGCTAAAAATATGCATCGATGCTTACAAATATGCACCGGCGGCAAGTGTCATTCTGTAGCAATTGCCTTGGTAGGGATGGTAGGAGCAAGGGAAGAGTCAGAGATGGAATGTCTATGAGTTTCTGAGGTAATGTCCTCCAGTAAAAGCCTGTGAGGAAGGGAGGGGATAGAGGAAGACTGGGAAAGAGGTCAAAGTTGTGGTCTCGGACAAATATACTAAGTCTCCCTTCTTTGCTTTGACCTACAGCAGAGCAGTCATTCTCAACTTGTGGGTCTTGACCCCTTTGTGGGTGGACTGATCCTTTCCTAGGGGTCACCTAAGACCATTAGGAAACACTGATATTCATGTTACATTCTTAAAAGTAGCAAAATCATAATTATGAAGTAGCAGTGAATGTAGTTTTATGGCTGGGGGTCACCTCAACAAGCAGAAAGGTTTAAAGGGGTGCAGTGTCACGCAGGTTCAGAACATCTGGTTTAGAGGGAGAGTTGCCCTTAAATAATAGCAAGTAGCTGTTGACTTCTGAATCAGGAGTAGCAGCCATTTTTTTCGCCTTTATCCATACTAATTTGCTACAGGCTGCACCTCCTCCTGTGAACATGAACTGCAGGGTTAAAACCTCTAGAACAGGACAGTCCACCTTGAGCTAAAGCAATAACCACCCCCCATAGTCATTTCAAGATTCTGTAACAGAGTAGGTGGACCATGTAACTTTTACAACAGAAAGTATTTTCTCAATCAGGATGATGGAATTCTAGGCCAGCAAGGGTGGTGATGAAGACGCATTGCCTGACTTCGAGATGGATGTCTTTTCACTGTGTCTTCATCAGCTGAACAAGAATTTGTATTTTAAAAATCAAACAAACTTCCAACCCTGCTCTCCTTTTCCTTATAAGGCTACAATCCTGTTGGCTTACAGCCTAACCTTTCTTACTTCATCTAACCTCAGTCACCCACTAAAGGCCCTATATCCAGAAGCAGCCATGCATGTGATGAGAGTTCCTATGTATGAATTTGGAGAGACTTGGTGTTGTGCAAACCCTGAGGTGTCTGTGACCTGTCACAGCCAATACTGACAGCCACTGAGGCACAAGCCAGGATGCCAAGCATGCTAGACTGTTGCACAGACGATATCCAGGGCGTTCTTCTTTGTATCTGTCAGTCTTCCAGTTTGACTTTGCAAACTCTTCCTCCATTCTTTGTATCTGGACTGGCTTCATGAACTATTTTGACCACACAATATGTTGGAAATAGCAATTCCTATCTCAGTGTTAAGGAGACCTGAGGACTTTCCATGAATTGTTTTAGAAACCGGGTGCCACCACATGGATATGCCTGGGTTAGTCTATGGGGCAATAACAGACATTGCCTCAGGCACCAGCCGACCACCAGACACACTGAACAGAGTAACCGACTTCTCAAACTGAGCTCAGACATCAGTGAGTCCAATTGAGCTTGGTAAAGGCTGACCCAATGTCAGTCCGGTAGAGTCGGGAGCAAGAGCTTAAAGTAGAACAAGAGCTCGTTAAACAGAACAGAGCGTGGAGTCATCCAATAAAGGGAGCCTACAAAAATAGGGAGAAGTCTAGGGTTTAAGAACTAGTTCTTCGGGGTTGGGGATTTAGCTCAGTGGTAGAGTGCTTGCCTAGGAAGTGCAAGGCCCTGGGTTCGATCCCCAGCCCCGAAAAAAAGAAAAAAAAAAAAAAAAAAAAAAAAAGAACTAGTTCTTCTCCAGTTTTTAATTTGTATGACTTGGCAAATAGCCTTCCCGAAGCACGTTCCTCGTGAGCCAAATGAAGATTATGTTCTAAGTCATAAAGGAAACTGCCAAGGTGCTTAAGTGAAAATCAGTGGGAAAGTCCAAGGAAATTAAAAAGAAAAAAAAATAACTATGCAAACTTTAGGGGACTTAATCTGCACAGCAGGAGTCCTAGTCTAAAAGTCCCAAGGTTCCCAAGTTAAATCTCTATGGGTTTAAGAAATAGATTCAACCTTGAAGTCTTGTGGTTCAGTTTTTTAAGGGGTAAAATAACAGTGGCCCCCAAGTTTTCACTCCTATTTTAAGAGATCTAACATGAGTATTAGTCAGACTCAGTAATCGTGAGGCAAGAAACAGTGCTTTGTGCAACAGCTCAGATGAGGCATGATGCTGGTTCTACATTCTTCAAGAGAAAACAGGAGGAGTAGAAGTAGGAGTAGGCATAGGTGGAAGAGGAGGAAAAGAGGAAAAGGAGGGGAGGAGGAGGGGAGAAGAGGGAGGAGGAGGGGAGGGGAAGAGGAAGGGGGAGGAGGAGGGAGGGAGGAGGAGGAGGAGGAGGAGGGGAGGAGGAGGAGGAGGGAGGGAGGAGGGGAGGAGGAGGAAAGTGGTAAGTTAGTAAGTCCTAAGGAATTGGTTGGATTTCTGGGTCACACTGGGAAGTTGAATTTATGTTCTGGGGACCTTTGAAATATCAGAAAACCTTACAGAATATAAATGAATAAATCTTGGCAAAGTGGTACATTTGAAACTAATGTCACTAGTCGAATGTTTAGCCTCTCGACGATATGTCGTAGTTCAAAGACAATTTGAGAGTAAAACCTGGGAGAGCTAGGGAAATCAGTCAATACCAGAGCAATGGAAGGTCAAACAGACTTTGCTTTCCCAATTGCCTCAGAATAATCCAAACAGCCAGCGGAAGCAGTGGGAACCAGGGGAAGGAGCAGGAAGAAGATGGCTGGTGAGGTGATTAATGGGAGGATGTCAAAACATTTACATCAATGCCCACCCACGGCTCTGCTGTCACAAAGGGCGTGGTTAGTTCTTATAGCTACAGACTCCTGGTTGGTCTCCAGATTGAAGGCATGAGGAGAGCTCTCTTAAGTGGGAGTTGGTGAATGGGAAAATGAATAGCTGAAGCTGAGAAAACAGAGCATGCTCTGAGCAGCTTGCTGACACTGAGGACCAGGATTCTTGGCACTGGCTCTCCCCCGCTCACTCCCCACATATGCTCTGGAGCCAACTCTTCTGTAATGAGAACCTGTTAGGATACTGCAAGAGCACTGATGTTCACTTGGACTAGGATATGAGTTCGTAGCTAGGAACAGACAAGCAGAACTGTAACACTG
Organism: Rattus rattus; assembly: GCF_011064425.1. Classification (NCBI taxonomy): domain Eukaryota; kingdom Metazoa; phylum Chordata; class Mammalia; order Rodentia; family Muridae; genus Rattus; species Rattus rattus. Next base: position 74,113,559 of record NC_046168.1, on the reverse strand, counting down.
AGAAAAACCAACCACAAGGAAGTAACTGAATGAGAGCAACAATGAGGTTCTCAACTCAGTAAATAGAATTCCCCCATCAGGAAATGACAGAATCACAATCAAATAAAAGTGCAGAATCATACACGCAGTTAAAAGAAAAGCCTCCAAACTGAAGGGCTTCTTTAAATTGCTGTGAAGGGATTCAGTGATGAATGCACCAGCAGAGATTTCTGGAATGAAGAGTTTGATCTATTGATAGCCCTGGAACAAAACAGCAAAATATGCAGAACTGAGGAGTCACTAAGAGAACAGGGTGCTTCTCTGACCATAAACCACAGAAGAACACAGATGGAAGATGTGAGGGGAGACTTTAAGAGCACGAGGAACAGCCTGAAGAATAAATATTAACTTAGTAAGAGTTCCAAAGAAAGCAGAAGAGAAGGGATGTTATAGAAGAAATAATAAACACAGAAAGAGATTAAAATGTCCTTATCAGATTTTCAGATGAAAATCTCACACTAAACACAAAGACAAAGTCTCTTAGCCTCAGCTCCATAAGCGTCAGGACTCAAATGGTGAACTGTCCAAAAAACGCTTGAAGGGGACCAAGAGTGCACTGCTAGGAAACACGATCAGATTAACGTTGGCTTTATATCTGCAAAATGTGTTGCTAGAACGCAAAGACAAAGCGTCAGCATGGTCTAAAGAGCAAACATTCGGGATCTCAATTTCCCAGCCCTGTGGAGATAAGAGCATGCACCCATCTCTGATAGAGTGTGCAATCGCGTCCTTACTCAGGAGAATGTACCATTAAACATTTTCTCTAAAAACAGATTAAACCCCTAGTTAATGTGCTTCATTTAACACATGTTGAAAGAACATATACTTAGTACATATGTGACCATAAATTCTTAAGTTCCATGGAGTAGTTGGAAAAAAACAGCCATGAGTGAATATTAATATACATTCTCAATAAATTTCAAGGTGCAGAAATTATTACAACTACATTTTCCTAACTCTAATGCAAAATACATTAGTGACACAAGAAGAACAAAATATTATTCCACCCAGCCACAAATCCCCTCAAATGTCTCTGTAGTAAGTCCTGTATGAAATTGAAATTTGAAATAGAATCCAGCTAAAACTGGAAAATAAATGGTCAACAGCCTTACCAAATATAAAAAGAGAGAAGTTGTCATATGTAGAAAATCAGACATAGATTAATGACAAGCTGTGGTGAGCTGGATGATGAGGATTAAATTATATGTTGAAACCAATGGGAGGCTCTGTTCAGAACCTACAGCAAGGAATGATATATATATATATATGATCAGAAAAATGTTCCTGCAGTGATGTGGATGAAGGATGGGGATGGATTGAAGACGCCAGCAGGCTGGCTTTGTGAGAGTCCAAATAAAGCCCTGACAGCAGAGGCATGAGAAGGATTCCAGAAATGTTTAGAACATCGCAGCCCAGGCTTTGGTGACCACCTGAGCAGTGAGACTAGGCGATTGGCAAGGAGCAAACTTGAATGCTGTAGATGATGGTTAAGGATGTTAGAGGGACCGTCCGATCACCTGGAAGCACGTGAGCTACTCTGGACCTTCCCACAGGCAGGGTGGAGGAAAGTCTGGATTGAATACATGAACTTCGGATCCACTTGGGTCCCCAAATAATTATTGGTTCCAAAGTAGACGTTTGTCTGGGTACCAAGTCAATGCACGAGCATTGTGATAGTCGCATCCTTGGAGTACTGTGAGGCCAAGTCAAGGGGTAGCAGGTGAGCTGAACCAAATCAGCCACTCCCATCGTGGACACGGGTAAGAGGGCAGTGGCAGGCATTCAGTACACTAGCTGGCCCTGCTACAGGAGACGTTGAAATCAGGAATGAAAATGAGGTTTGTCCCCAACATCATGAGATATGAGAAAAATAGCAATTAAACAGAACCTAGCAAATCACCAATACTCAAGAAGTGGATTTGATGGGGGTAACCAGTGTTCTGGTTTGCTTGTTGGTGCTGTAATAAATAAAATACTCTGACCAATAGCAACCTGGGGGTGGGGTAGTTATTTAGATCATAATCCCAGGTCATAATCCACCATTGAGTAAAATCAGGCAGGAGCTCAAGACAGGAGTCTGAAGTAAAAACTGTGGAGTCCCATTGTTGCTTGCTCTCTAGTTTTTTTTTAAATACAGCTAAGAACCGCCTTCCCAAAAACTGATACAGGCCACCGTAGGATGGATCCTCCTCCCTCGTTCATCAAGACTACCCTTGTAGGTACAACCACAGACCACCCTGATCTGGGCAGTTCCTAAACTGAGGCTTATCATCTCAGTAGACTTTGGGTTGTGATGACTCAAGGCTAACCAGGACAGCCTGTCTGTATGAGTTCAGCAGGTTTTCCTAGCTGGGGCTTTAAGCACGTTACCGTTATCACCAAGTCACCAAAGGTATCTGTGCTGTGCATGTAAAAAGGTGGCTGCAAAACTGCAAATATGTCCCCTTTACTGTCACACCTATGCCCACAGGAAATCCCAGTGGAAGAAATGTTAATGAAGTATTTGGGATTAATGTCCTAACTTTTTTTTGTGCCAGAAAAAACCCTAATGGCTGGTGTTAGGCAAGCACTAATATTGAGATACATCACCAGCCCCAGTTTTCATCAACATAAATTCTTGTCCATTGTCCAAATGTCTAAGCCTCATACATTTTTAGAGCCAATCAAGATAGCCCTGAACTAATTTCCAGAACAAATACTTTGCTATCCTCAATCTACTTCATTGATTTTTCCCCTGTTCAGTAGACAGAAATAGCCTGCCTTTATTAAATTTAAATTACATTTAAAATGTATCGCTGATGATGAGTCTGTAGAGTTGAGGTGGCCTGAATAAGACGTGGAAGCGAACATCTAGAAAGCCATGGAATGAGAGCATGTAGAAGGTTGTTACAGAAGACCACATGGGTTTCGGCCTACACGGTTCCCATGACCACTGTGAAACCCAGAGTTAATGAACTGCTTGTTGGTGGGACCGACTTATCTGCATTTGCATGAAATTTCCCACTTTGGGCAATATATTATTATATATTATAATAATATATTTCTATGATTATATGTATTCATTCTTTGAGAATTTCATGCAGTATATTTTTATCATAGTCACTCCCACTTCTCCCGCTAACTACCTCCCACATCCACCATCAGTTCCTTTTAAAAGTATTTCAATAATTTGTGCTGCCCATATATTCCTGGGTATGGGACTCAGGAACCCCTCAGCTTTAGTATCTTCAATAATAATCTACAGCCTAGAAATGACTCTGGGCCGATTGGTTGGTCAGCATTCTGGTTGCTACCTCTGAGGTTGTTAACATCCTTTTTTGTAAGACAGCTCAGAAATCTGAGACAGATCTAATATATGGGAAAACAACATGGTTATATTGTGATAGTTTGATCTAATGCACTAGCTTTGTTTTTATAACAGCATTACTTTTATTTACTTTTTTATTATTTTATGTGAGTGACATTACCCCTGCCTGTAAGTGTGTGTACCACGCAGATACGATGCCTGTGGAAGCTGAAAGCCGGAGTTGGATTCTGTAGAACTGGAGGTTTAGATGGTTGTGAGCCGTCATTTGGGTGGTTGACTCCCCAGCCCCTATAGGCACAGACGTGTTGAATTGCTGTATGGTATAATAGCTTAAATCCTCACGATTCAGTACCACAAGATTACACAGATGAATCACATCCACCCTAACCTGGAGACAATAACATCTTCTACGACCTTATGCTAGACAAAACCGGAAGCCGCACAAGCAAGAGGCACTGTGCAATCTGGAAGAGGAGGTTTTGAAGCTAAGAGGCTTCTACATCACAGCCCTGTCTATCCTGGCCCGGCCAACAGGAGATCCCATCGCTTTTATCTGGTGGTCATCAACAATAAAGACGATGAATAGAGATCAGGCCGCAGTGAGAAGTGAAGCAGAGCCCTGAATGTGAAGTCCTGAATGCAGCACGCACTGACCTGGTTTTATGGGGCTGGATTAAAATAAAAGGGAGCTTTCGATAACTGATACCAAGAGGTTGCTTGTCTCGAGACTTCCAGTACTGAGTCCCTTAGAGAGAGAGCAAAACCAAAAGAGTGTGTGGTAGTTCTTGCTGCTCCTCTGTCCCCAGAAACTCCCTTCAATGGATTCCCTTTTTTCCTCACACACAAGATGGTCTTAGAAAAGCCATTTCAGCTCGGCTACTATTAACTCTCTGGGAGACTATGTCCACCGCAGAAAGAAAATAGGCCTGTCCTTTGGCCTTAAAGAGTCTGTCAAATCTAAAATATTTCTTATAGATGAACACTGAGTGGGGGGAGGACATTAGTATCTGTGGGTCATTCTTCACAGCCACTGACTGGCCAAGCCAGCTAACAACAGACCAGAGTGACCCGAACCCCACCAGCATCTCAGTTATGGTTTCTGTTGCTGTGATAACGCATGAAGACCAACAGCAACGTGGTGAGGAAACTGCTTATGTTATCTTACACTTTCAGCTAGCAGTCCATCCCTGAGGGAAATCAGGGCACAAAATGGCTAGACCTCCAGATAAGAAAGTAAAGGAACTTGGGTTTCATAGGGCCCTAGGGTAATTTTCTTTTTCTGTAAAGGTTTTCTGATCCTCCTCATGTAACTTAGAGTGCCAGTGTGTGTGGCAGCACTTGGAATCCCTGCATTCAAATAGGCTGAGGCAGGATGATTGCAGGTTCAAGACCAATATGCACTACATAGTAAGACCCCGTTGAAAGAAAATAAAAGTCCTATGGAAAAAGAAATAGGGCTTGAGGTTGCTCTTGAATTAAACAGCATCATTTGATTGTGATCATGATGTCTATAATTTTCTATCCCACCAGCTCCCTGCTGACCATGACCTCTTCCCTCCTAAAGAGTAACTGAGAGTCTCTCATTTCACTAATGTCCTTTCCACCTCTGAGACATGGCTCCATCTCCCTTCTTCTTTAATACGAGCAATTGTGGGTGACATGGACAGTGAATGAATGTGTCACCTTGTAAACCATTGTCCTTACCTTCCGACCTGAAGTCCCTTCTCACCTCCTGCAGAATTCCCAGCGCCATCCAGGACATTTCAAGCCACACTCCAGGCCATCCTTTGCTCTGTCTTTGCACTGGTCTCTCACGTCAGAGCCATTTGGCAGAATGCCCACCAACTAACTCCCTACTTGATCCCAACAGATTTCCCTATTGTTGTTCTTGTCTTGCCTGCCTCACATCTTCTAAAGGGAGTGCTTCCTCTTTCCCCTCATCCGACTCCTCTTGTCTCTTCATGAGCCTGACTCTAGTTGTCATCCTGCTTTAGGGCTCCCTCTCTCTCTCTCTCTCTCTCTCTCTCTCTCTCTCTCTCTCTCTCTCTCCTCTCTCTCCCCTCTCCCTCTCTCTCTCTCTCTCTCTCTCTCTCTCTCTCTCTCTCTCTCTCTCTCTCTCCTTTTCTCCTCCCCTCCTTCTTGGCCTCTGTCTAGAATTGTGTGAATGTCTTTCAATTCCCACTTTCCCAAAAGTATTTTTAACTCAACGTGATTGGAAACCATTTTGACATGTCCTCCGTGATGTGTGCCCCCCTCTGACTTTGATTCCACTTCCCTAGCAAAGGCATCTCATACGTCCCCAGTAAGGAGATACTGCAATTTTAAAAAAGGAAAAACTTGGCCTTCGTATTTCAAATGTGTAAACTAATTTGAGATGAATCCTGGAAATAAATTGGAAATAGCAGTAGATTGGGGAAACACGCATGAGAAGACCCCATTGGGAGAAAATGGTCATGTAGATATTTCTAATGTATTTATCAACATTAGATCCATAATACATAAAGTGTACATAAAGCGAAAGCTAGGAAGATACATTTTAAATGCAAAGTCAGACACTACACAAAAGAAAATACAGAAATAACCAACATAAGAGATGTTTAAAACAGTCACAGGAAGTACAAACTGAAACTGAGATGGGGCGCTGTGCCACTTACAACCAGGAATGTCCACAACTGGGTTTGAAGCATGAACAGGAGGAATGTGGCTCTACCAGAACGCTCATCTGTGGGTGATGGGGGTATACAATGATGCAACTGTTTGAGGGGACTTAGTTTTCTATAAAGTTAAGCAGAAACATCTTCAATGGCTAATCACAATTATCAATTTGATGAGTCACCCAATAGACAGGCCTCTAGGCGGCCTATGAGGGGCCATCTTTAGCGGAATCACTGACATGGGAAGACACCTATTCTGAGTGGCACCATTGTCTGGGCTTGGCTCCTGGGCTGTGTAAATAGGAGAGAGCGAGCTAAGAACAGCAGTCATTGTCTTTTGCTTCACTTCTGTAGAGGTAGTGATTAGTTCCTTAAAACCCACTGTGGCTGTGAGCTCCTTCCCGTGAAAGACGGTTCCCAGGAACTAGGAGCCAAAATAAACTCTTTCTCCTCAAGACGCTATTTTATAACCCAGAAACGCCACTCTGGGTCTTTACCCAAGAGAAATGAGAAGGGGCGGGAATTCCACAGTAGGACAGGTATAGAAGCTTTATTACAATAGCTGCAAATGCAAACAACATGAATATTTGTTGATAACTAAGCAAGCTGCATGAGGTGCTGCACAGCTCTAGTCTCAGCTCTCAGGAGGCCGAGGCAAGACCACGAGTTTAAGGCCAACCTATGCTACATAGCAAAGGTATTGTCTCCAAATACAAAGAAAAATGTGGCAATCATACTACATATGTACACAAAGATGCCACTAAGAATTTAAAAGGAATACATTATTGGTATATTTAACAGCAAAAACTACCAGTACATACCATCTAATTCTATTTATATGAAATCTAAGAACAGAGAACCCATTATTATAAGAGAATATAAAGGGCTGAAACTGGGAAAAGGAACAACATCACTGAAGAGGAGAAAGGAGACTTCTGTCCAGATAGAGACATGCTTGAGTGCAGATAATATAACTATATGCATTTATCAAAACTAATTATGCTTAGAGGATAACACCTGCCCATTATGTTATATGAAACTTAAAATCTCTACTTAAAAACAACCTTAAAGGCTACCTCAAAAATGAGAGAGAGAGAGAGAGAGAGAGAGAGAGAGAGAGAGAGAGAGAGAGGAGAGAGAGAGAATACCCCTTAAAGATTGTAGCTGGTGTTACTTGTAGAATATTGATAGGTTTGAGGTCATTGTTGTTGTTGTGTTTTTGGTGTGAAGGGTGTGTGTGTGTGTGTGTGTGTGTGTGTGTGTGTGTGTGTGTGCCCAGAGGCCAGAAGAAGGCATGGATCTTCCTGAGACTGGAGTTATAGACAATTATGATCAACACAGCATGGGGGATGGGAACCAACCTCCAGTCCATTGTAAGAGAAGCAATCATATTACCTCCTAAGAGCCATCTCTCCAGCCACTTACAGAATATAGTATATTCATTGACTTAATACCCTGAAGGTTCTTTACAAGACTGATTATTCATTTCAAGGAATTCTTTTATTACCACAAATATTTCAAGTAGGATTCATTATATTCAACAGCCTAGTATTGCTATCATCACTTGAGATATCAATATTTAAGTCCAGGAACAAGTCTTTCCCTTTTATGTTGACTAAGAGACTAGTAAGAATGAAACAGAGAGAGAGAGAGAGAGAGAGAGAGAGAGAGAGAGAGAGAGAGAGAAGAAGGAGGAGGAGGAGGAGGAAGAGAAGAAGAAGAAAAAGAAGAAGGAGGAGGAGAAGGAGGAGAAGGAGAAGGGGAGAAGGGGAGGAGGAGAGAAGAAGGAGGAAAGGAGGAGGAGGAAGAAGAAGAGGAGGAGGAAGAGGAGGAGGAGGAGGAGGAGGGAGGAAGGAGAAGAAAGAGGAGGAGGAAGAAGGAAGGGAGGAGGGAGAGGGAGGAGGGAGGGAGAGGGAGGGAGGAGGAGGAAGGAAGACCCAATAAAATAAAAGTCTGGATCAATACACATGTAGAATCGCAGCACTCAGAAGGCAGAGTCAGAGACAGAAGCCAAGTGTCCACATAGCCTGGGATCTATAATGAGACTCTGAAGCTGTTTGAGGAGAGCTAGAACACAGGAGTGTGCTAATGCTTTTGTTTAACTAGAGTACATGAGTGACTTGAGGTTGTTTCGGAAGATCTTTACAACATTTGCTGATGTTGTTTGTATCTGCTTTTGTGATTTCTGTAACTAAACCCAAGGCCGTAACATGCGCTTTGCCACCACACCCTAGGATACCTGTTGAGCTAGAAAACGGCAGTACAGGTTGATAATTTGATTCACCTATCACCACAGAAAGCATGCTGAATCACCTCCATATTACAAAAGGTCTGTAGAGTTATTCTAGCACTTACAAAAGATAATTTTATCTTATCTTGCCCGAGATCTAGATCTCTAGTTCTGACATGAACAGCTCTCATTTTGCTACACCCAAATGAATCTATATAATTTTTTTTTTTGTCACAGCATTCCAGGTTTTAAGAAAAGTTGTCAGGGAAATAGCAATTTAGCTGTCAAAAATGCTTGCATTTAATGCTGGAAGGAGACAAGGAAGGCCTGTCATTAACCCTGTTAGTCTCACAAAGACTTACAGAAGTGTTTAGTAAAGACGTTTAGGGGGAACAAAGGAGAGAGGATGGGAGGAGAATTCAACAGAGTGAGAATTAAAATAACAGGAGCTAGAAAAAAAAGAGAAAGGCAAGAATATAATAGGAAAATAGGCAAAGCGGGACATGGGAAGCCTCCATGGAAATGAGACATAAATACAGACACATCCCTCCTTAAAATGGTTTCTCTGTGTGTTCTTTTTTATTATTATTATTAGTATTATTTATTTACATTCCAAATGTTGCCCCCTTTCCTATTCCCCCTTCCATGAGTTCTTCACCCCACCCCTCTCCCCTTTGACTCTGAGAGGGTACTCCTGCACCCACCCACCCACTCCCACCTCACCCCACTAGTCTCCCTCTTCCCTGGGGCATCAAGTTTCTAAAGGATTAGGTTCATCTTTTCCCACTGAGGCCAGACAAGGCAGTCCTCTGCTACATATGTAGCAGGGGCCACAGACAAGCTTTGGTTGGTGGCTTAGTCCATAGGAGCTCTGAGGGGTCCAGGTTAGTTGATATTGTTGTTCTTCCTATGAGGTTGTGATCCCCTTCAGCTCCTTCAGTCCTTCCCCCAACTCTTCCATAAGAATCCCCAACCTCAGTCCAATGGTTGGCTGTGAGTATCTGCATCTGTCTCAGTCAGCTGGTATAGCCTCTCAGAGGACAGCCATGCTAGGCTCCTGTCTATAAGCACAGCATGACATCAGTAATAGAGTAGTGGTTTGGTGACTGTGTAAATGGTTCCCAAGTTAGGTTGGTCCCTGGATGGCCTTTCCTTCACTGTCTGCTCTATTTTTGTCCCTGCATTACATTGAGACAGGAACAACTCTGGTTCAAAAATTTTCAAGATGACCAGGTGGCCCCATGCCTCAAATGGAAGCCATGTCTAACTATTGGAGACAGTGTCTTAAGGTTCCATCTCCCCACTGATGGGCATTTTGGCTAAGGTCATCGCCATTGGTTCCTGGGGGCCTCTAATATCCTTGGTGTCTGGGACTTTCTAGACATTCCCTCTGCCCCCCCACACACACACATTGCTGCATATTTCTATTCATCCTCCTAGCCCTCTGGGCTTCTCTCCAGTCTCCCCCCACCATACCTGATCCTGCCCCCCTTCCCCCTCCCCTTCTCCCTCTTCTCTCGCACCCAGGTCCTTCCCTCCCTCTGCCTCCCATGATTACTTTGTTGCCCTTTCTAAGTGGGACTCAGGTATCCATACTTGGGCCTTCCTTCTTGCTAAGCTTCATATGGTCTGTGAGTTTTATCATGGACATTCTGAACTTTTTGACTAATATCCACTTATCAATGGGTACATACCATGTATGTCCTTTGAGTCTGGGTAATCTCACTCAGGATGATATTTTCTAGTTCCATCTATTTGCTTGCAAAAGTCATGATGTCCTTGTTTTTAGTAGCTGAGTAGAATTCCATTGTGTAAATGAACCATATTTTCTGTATCCATTCTTTGGTTGAGGGACATTAGGGTTGTTTCCAGCTTCTGGCTACTACAAATAAAGCTGTTATGAACATAGTGGAGCATATGTCCTTGTGATATGATGGAACCTCCTTTGGGTAAATAAATGCCCAGGAGTGGAATAACTGGTTCCTCAGATACAACTATTTCCAATTTTATGAAGAACCTCCAGATTGATTTCCAGTGTGGTTGTATTAGTTTGCAATCCCACCAGCAATGGAGGAGTGCTCCTGTTTCTCCACATCCTCACTAGCATGTGCTGTCACTTGAGTTTTTGATCTTAGCTATGCTGATTGGTGTAAGGTAGAATCTCAGGGTCATTTTGATTTGCATTTCCCTGATGACTAAAGATGTTAAACATTTCTCTTTTTCTAAAGATTTATTTATGTATATGAGTACACTGTAGCTGTGTTCAGACACACCAGAAGAGGGCATCAGATCCCATCACAGATGGACGTGATTGCTAGGAATTGAACTCAGGACCTCTGGAAGAGCAGTCAGTGCTCTTAACCACTGAGCCACCTCTCCAACCCCTCAAATAATTTTTTAAATGAGTGCAGAAGAGTATATAAAGGTCGATTGCACAGTTAAGCAAGTAATGAGGCATGGTTTTCTGTTGCTATGTGACTTGTAAGATCACTTTCCACACTCAAGGGCATCTGTTTCACAGAGCAGACGATATTGGAGTGCAGGTGGATTCATTTCTGGTCACACCTGGCATTTAGGTCACGTGTTGCAACAGAAGTCCTCAAATTCAACTAAACATTCTCTGTATTTCCAAAGTCCTCAGCTGCTAAGGTCTGTGTGCACATATAATCTATGCACTTTTTATTACACCTTACCTCATGGAGGATGTAATTCTAAATGATTTCTCGTTTAGATAGAGCAGGTTGTTCAGTTCAAATGGGGATTTTGGGGGGAAAAACTCATAACCCAATAAAAAAATAAATGACTCAATCAAGGTCTCTTTCCTCTCATCAGCCTTTTTAGAATCTTCTACATGATGATCTCCATATAAACTACCACACCTAAAATTACAGACCTTGGCAAGGTATTATGTCATTAGCTTAAATATCTCTTCTCCTAAGGAAAGTTATTAAGATGGGTCAAAAATTAAATAATATTTAGAAAAACAGTTGAACTCCTAAAGGTTTTATTTTTTATTTTGTTTTTCTTGGATACTTTATGTATTTACATTTCAAATGTTATCTCCTTTCCTTCCTCACCCATTTATCCTCCCACCTCCCCCTGCTTCTATGAGGACACTCCCACTCCCACCCAACCACTTCAACCTCAACACCCTGACATTACCCTACATTGGGGAAATGAGCCTTCAGAGGACCAAGAGTTTTTCCACCTATTGATGCTGGACAATGCCATCCTCTGCTACATACATGGCTGGAGTCATGGGTCCCTCCATGTGTACTCATTGGTTGGTAGTTTAGTCCCTGGGAGCTCTGGTGGTGTCTAGTTGGTTGATATTGTTGTTCTTCCTATGGTGTTGCAAACCCCTTCAGCTCCTTCAGTCTTTTCTCTAATTCCTCTGTTAGGGTCTCCTTGTTCAGTCTAAAAGTTAGCTGCAACCATCCTCATCTGTATCAGTAGGGCTCTGGCAAGGCCTCTCAGGAGACAACCATATTTGGCTCCTGTTAGCAAGTACTTCTTGGCATCAGCAATAGTGACTGGGTTTGGTGGCTGCATATTAGATGGATCCCCATATGGGGTAGTTTTAGATGACCTTTTCTTCAGTCCCTGCTCCACTCTTTGTCCCTCTATTTCCTCCCATGAGTATCTTATTCTCCCTTCTAAGAAGGAATGAAACATCCACATTTTGGTCTTCCTTCTTCTTGAGCTTCATACGATCTGTGAATTTTTTCTTAGTTATTCCAAGCTTTTGGGCTAATATCCACTTGTCAGTGAGTGCATACTGTGGGTGTTGTTTTGTGTTTGGGTTACCTCACTCAGGATGGTATTTTCTAGTTCCATCCATTTGCCTAAGAATTTCATGTAGTCATTGTTTTTAGTAGCTGAGTAGCTCCATTGTATAAAAGTACCACATTTTCTGTGTCCATTCCTCTATTGAAGGGCATCTGTGTACTTTCCAGCTTCTGGCTATTATAATTAAGGCTGTTATGAACATAGTGGAGCATGTGTCCTTGTTAGTGCTTCTCTGCCATTCAAAATTCCTCAGTTGAGAATTCTGTTTAGCTCTGTGCTCCATTTTTTAACTGGATTATTTGGTTTCCTGGAGCCTAACTTCTGGAGTTTGTTGTATATTTTGGATTTTATCCATCTATCAGACATCAGGTTAGTGAAGATCTTTGCCCAATATGTAGGTTGCCATTTTTTTTTCTTTTTGACAGCGTCCTTTGCCTTACAGAACCTTTCAGTTTCATGAAGTCCCATTTATGAATTGTTGATCATAGAGCCTGAGGTATTGGTGATCTGTCAGGAAATTCTCCCTACGCCAATGCATTTGAGGGCACTTCCCACTTTCTCTTCTATTAGATTCAGTGAGTCTGGTACCAAAGTTCAATCAGTGTCAGGTAAACTAAACAGTCCCATAAACCCTAAGGACATAGGAACAGTCATTAATAGTGTCCCAACCAAAAAAAAGCCCAGAACCAGATGGGTTTAGTGCAGAGCTCTACCAGATCATCAAAGAAGAGCTAATACCCATACTCCTCAAACTACTCTACAAAAATAGAAATAAAAGCAACACTACTTAATTCATTAAAAATAGTCAAAAAATTCTCGCAAACTGAATCCAAGAACACATCAAAACCAGCATTCACCACAACCAAGTAGGTTTCATCCCACAGATACAGTGATGGTTTAATATACAAAAATCCATCAATGTAATTCACTATATAAACAAACTTAAAGAAAAAGAATCACATGATCATTTCATTAGATGCTGAAAAAATCCTTCAACAAAATACAACACCCCTTCATGTTAAAAGTCTTAGAGAGATCAGGAATATAAAGCATATACCTAAACATAATAAAAGCAATATACAGCTGATAAACAACTTCAGCAAAGTGTCTGGATACAAAATTAACTCAAACAAACCAGTAGCCCTCCGCTACACAAAGGATAAATGGTCTGAGAAAGAAATTATGGAAACAACAGCCTTCGCAATAGTCACAAGTAATATAAAATATCTTGGAGTAACTATAACCAAGCAAGGGAAAGATCTGTATGACAAGAACTTTAAGTCCCTGAAGAAAGAAATAGAAGATGATATCAGAAGATGGAGAGATCCTCATGGGTCAATAGAATTAACATAGTGAAAATGGCTATCTTCAAAAGCAATCCACAGATTCAGTGCAATCCTCATCAAAATTCCAGCACGATTTTTCACAGACATGGAAAGAGCAATTCTCAGTTTCATACAGGATAACAAAAAGTTCAGGATAGTGAAAACAATTCTCAACAATAAAAGAACTTCTGGGGGATATCACCTTCCCTGACCTTAAGCTGAACTACAGAGGAATGGTTATTAAAAACCACATGGTATTGGTACAGAGACAGACAGTTCAATCTATGGAATAGAACTGAAGACCCAGAAATAAAGACACACATCTATGAACACTTGATCTTGACAAAAAAAACCCAAAACCATACAGTAGGGGGGAAAAAAGCATCTTCAACAAATGGTGCTGAAAGTTTACAAACTAATGGGAACTGAAAAACTCACACTACTGAGTGAAAAATGAGTCAAGACAAAATTTAAGAACAAAATTCAAGGGGTTGGGGATTTAGCTCAGTGGTAGAGCCTTTGCCTAGCAAACACAAGGCCTTGGGTTTGGTCCCCAGCTCTGAAAAAAAAAGAAAAAAAAAGAAGAACAAAATTCAAACCTTTTTTGGATTGAGTGAAGATGAAAACACAAACAGGAGATCCAATGAATGTTTTATAAGAGGCAAGTGCAAGCTCATAGCACATAATACATATAGAGCAAAATTGGAGAGATCTCATATGAACAACTTAACCATACACCTGAAGGATCCAGAGAAAGAAAGAAAGAAAGAAAGAAAGAAAGAAAGAAAGAAAGAAAGAAAAAAACTATCATTCAAAAGTAATAGATAGCAAGAATTAATCAAACTTTGGGGTGAAATCAATAAAATAGAAACAAAAACAATGCAAAGAATCAATAAAACAAGGAGTTGGTAATTTGAGAAAATCAATAAGATTAATAAGCCCTTAGCCAAAATAGCTACAAGTCATAGGAAGAAGATACAAATTAACAAAATTAGAGACAAAAAAGGAACATCACAACAAGCCCTAAGGCTTTCTAGAGACTCATAGGAATGTACCATACAAATCTATATCCTGCCACACTGGATACTCTAAAAGAAATGGATAAATGTCTTGATATATATGACCCACGAAAGATAAATCAAGATTGGATAAGCAACTCAAACAGACCCATTATAGTGAAATAGAAGTAATAACTCCCAACCAAGTAAAGCCCAGGGTCAGATCAATCCAGGGCAAAATTCTACCAGACATTAAAAAAACAACTAGTATCAACACTCCTCGTATAGAGCAGTGTTCCAAATAAACTCCTTTATTTTAATATAGACATGAAGATCATAAGCCAGCAACCGAATGAACATTGCTTAAGCCTTCTTAAAAGGCCACAATTACCCTGAAACTTAAACCATACAAAGATATAACAATAAAGAAAATTACAGACAAATTGCTTTTATGGATGCAAATAAATGCAAAAATTCTCAATAAAGTACTGTCAAACCAAATCCAAGAAGACATCAAAAAGATTATCCACCATGATCATCAAGTAAGCTTTGTTCCAGAGTTTCAGGGATGGCTCAACATAAGTAAATTGATAAATATAATTTATGCATAGACAGAAAGATAAAAACCACAAGACCATCTCATTAGGAAAAAAAAAGGCCTTCAACAAGATCCAACATTCCTTCAATAGGAAAGTCCCAAAGAGACTGGGGATCTGGGGTTAACGTATTTGTTTTTATGTTACTTCATAAACATAATAAAGTCAGTTTACAGCAAGCCCACAGCCAGCATCAACCTACAGAAAGAGAAACTCAAAGCAATTCCACTAAAATCAGGGTCAAGACAAGGATGTCCACTCTCCACTTCTATTGAATGCAATACTTGAAATCTTAGCTAGAACAATAAGACAACCAAAGGCAGTCAAGGGGAGGCAAATAGCAAAAGAACAAGTCAAGATATCCTTATTTGAAGATATGATTTTAGACATACATGAAGCTAAAGACTCCACCAGGAAATTTCTAGAGTTGATAAACCCTTTTATTAAAGTAGCAGGACACAAAATTAACACAAAAAAATGATGCTTTTCTTTTATACAAATGACAGACTGAGAAAATTAGAGAAACTGTACCTTTCAAATTAGCTTCAACAACAACCAAACTGTGAGATAACTCTAACCAAGCAAATAAAAGACTCATATAATAAAAACTTTAAGACATTAAAGGAAAAATTGGAGAACATCTTAAAGATGGAAAGATCCACCATGTTTATGGACCAATAGGATTGATAGAGTAAAAATGGCCATCCTACCAAAAGCAACCTAGAGATAAATGAAGTCCCCATCATAATTCAGCACAATTCTTCACAGAACACACACACACACACACACACACACACACACACACAACTTCAAAGAACTGCTTGGGGTATCACCATCCCTGATATCAAGGTGTATTACTATAGCAATAAAAACAGCAAAGTATTGACATAAAAACAAACATGTTAATAAGCAAATCAAAGACTCAGATGCAAGTCCACACACCTACAGACTTGGTTTTTAAAATAGAATCCAGAAAAACACATTGGAGAAAAAAAAATAGCCTCTTCAATAAATGGTGCTGGTCAAACTGGGTGGCTGTATGTAGAAGACTGCAAATAGATTCATATTTATAACCCTGCATAAAACTCAACATCAAATGTATCAAAAACATAAACATAAAACCAGATACACTGAACCTGACAGAAGACATAGTAGGTAATAGCCTTGAAGTCATTAGCACAGGAAAAAAACATTCTGAACAGAACACAGTTAGTGCAGACACTAAGATCAACAGTTAACAAATGGGACCACACAAAACTGAAAAGCTTCTGCAAGGCAGAGGACACCCTCATTTGGACAAAATGACAATAGACAGATGGAAAAAGGTATTTTGCTAATTACACATCCAATAGAGAGTTGATATGTTAACTAAAGAACTAAAAAAATGGAGCATCAAAAAAACCAAATAACCCAATTAAAAATGGGTTATAAGACACCCGCGGATCCCGGCCCGCAGCAGCTCTCTGCTCCCAGACCCCGTGGGAGAGAGACCTTACCGCCTGGTCAGGTGGGCACTCCTGAGGCTGCAGAGCGGAAGAGACCACCAACACTGCCCACCCCTGCCCACATCCCTGGCCCAAGAGGAAACTGTATAAGGCCTCTGGGTTCCTGTTGGGGAGGGCCCAGGAGCGGCAGGAGCCCTGCCTGAGACACCGCCGGAACCTGAAGGAAACAGACCTGATAAACAGTTCTCTGCACCCAAATCCCATGGGAGGGAGAGCTAAACCTTCAGAGAGGCAGACACGCCTGCGAAACCAGAAGAGACTGCTCTCTGCACACATTACTGATTCCAGAGGAAAACACCAAAATCCATCTGGAACCCTGGTGCACGGAGGCTCCCGGAAGGGGCGGCGCAGATCTTCCTGGTTGCTGCCACCGCGGAGAGCCCGTGGGCAGCACCCCGCAAGCGAACTTGAGCCTCGGGACCACAGGTAAGACCAACTTTTCTGCTGCAAGTGACCTGCCTGGTGAACTCAAGGCACAGGTCCACAGGAACAGCTGAAGACCTGTAGAAAGGAAAAACTACATGCACGAAAGCAGAACACTCTGTCCCCATAACTGGCTGAAAGAAAACAGTAAAACAGGTCTACAGCACTCCTGACACACAGGCTTATAGGACAGTCTAGCCACTGTCAGAAATAGCAGAACAAAGTAACACTAGAGATAATTTGATGGCGAGAGGCAAGCGCAGGAACCCAAGCAACAGAAACCAAGACTACATGGCACCATCGGAGTCCAATTCTCCCATCAAAACAAACATGGAATATCCAAACACACCAGAAAAGCAAGGTCTAGATTCAAAATCATATTTGACCATGCTGTTGGAGGACTTCAAGAAAGACATGACGAACTCCCTTAGAGAACAAGTAGAAGCCTACAGAGAGGAATCACAAAAATGCCTGAAAGAATTCCAGGAAAACATAAATAAACAAGTAGAAGCCCATAAAGAGGAGACACAAAATCCCTGAAAGAATTCCAGGAAAACACAATCAAACAGTTGAAGGAATTAAAAATGGAAATAGAAGCAATCAAGAAAGAATACATGGAAACAACCCTGGATATAGAAAACCAAAAGAAGAGACAAGGAGCTGTAGATACAAGCTTCACCAACAGAATACAAAGAGATGGAAGAGAGAATCTCAGGAGCAGAAGATTCCATAGAAATCATTGACTCAACTGTCAAAGATAATGTAAAAAGCGGAAAAAAGCTACTGGTCCAAAACATACAGGAAATCCAGGACTCAATGAGAAGATCAAACCTAAGGATAATAGGTATAGAAGAGAGTGAAGACTCCCAGCTCAAAGGACCAGTACATATCTTCAACAAAATCATAGAAGAAAACTTCCCTAACCTAAAAAAAGAGATAACCATAGGCATACAAGAAGCCTACAGAACTCCAAATAGATTGGACCAGAAAAGAAACACCTCCCGTCACATAATAGTCAAAACACCAAACACACAAAATAAAGAAAGAATATTAAAAGCAGTAAGGGAAAAGGTCAAGTAACATATAAAGGCAGACCTATCAGAATCACACCAGACATTCTAGCCAGAAACTATGAAGGCCAGAAGATCCTGGACTGATGTCATACAGACCCTAAGAGAACACAAATGCCAGCCCAGGCTACTGTATTCTGCAAAACTCTCAATTAACATAGATGGAGAAACCAAGATATTCCATGACAAAACCAAATTTACACAATATCTTTCTACAAATCCAGCACTACAAAGGATAATAAATGGTAAAGCCCAACATAAGGAGGCAAGCTATACCCAAGAAGAGGCAAGAAACTAATCATCCTGGCAACAAAACAAAGAGAAGAAAAGCACACAAACATAACACACCCAAATATGAATATAACAGGAAGCAATAATCACTATTCCTTAATATCTCTCAACATCAATGGCCTCAACTCCCCAATAAAAAAGACATAGATTAACAAACTGGATACTTGAGGACCCTGCATTCTGCTGCCTACAGGAAACACACCTCAGAGACAAAGACAGACACTACCTCAGAGTGAAAGGCTGGAAAACAACTTTCCAAGCAAATGGTCAGAAGAAGCAAGCTGGAGTAGCCATTCTAATATCAAATAAAAAGTCAATTTTCAACTAAAAGTCATCAAAAAAGATAAGGAAGGACAATTTATATTCATCAAAGGAAAAATCCACCAAGATGAACTCTCAATCCTAAATATCTATGCCCCAAATACAAGGGCACCTACATACATAAAAGAAACCTTACTAAAGCTCAAAACACACATTGCACCTCACACAATAATAGTAGGAGACTTCAACACCCCTACTCTCATCAATGGACAGATCATGGAAACAGAAATTAAACAGAGGCGTAGACAGACTAAGAGAAGTCATGAGCCAAATGGACTTAACGGATATTTATAGAACGTTCTACCCTAAAGCAAAAGGATATACCTTCTTCTCAGCTCCTCATGGTACTTTCTCCAAAATTGACCATATAATTGGTCAAAAAAAAAGGGCCTCAACAGGTACAGAAAGATAGAAATAATCCCATCGTGCTATCGGACCACCACGGCCTAAAGCTGGTCTTCAATAACAATAAGGGAAGAATGCCCACATATACGTGGAAATTGAACAATGCTCTACTCAATGATAACCTGGTCAAGGAAGAAATAAAGAAAGAAATTAAAAACTTTTTAGAATTTAATGAAAATGAAGGTACAACATACCCAAACTTATGGGACACAATGAAAGCTGTGCTAAGAGGAAAACTCATAGCGCTGAGTGCCTGCAGAAAGAAACAGGAAAGAGCATATGTCAGCAGCTTGACTGCACACCTAAAAGCTCTAGAAAAGAAGAAGCAAATACACCCAGGAGGAGTAGAAGGCAGGAAATAATCAAACTCAGAGCTGAAATCAACCAAGTAAAAACAAAAAGAACCATAGAAAGAATCAACAGAACCAAAAGTTGGTTCTTTGAGAAAATCAACAAGATAGATAAACCCTTAGCCAGACTAACGAGAGGACACAGAGAGTGTGTCCAAATTAACAAAATCAGAAATGAAAAGGGAGACATAACTACAGATTCAGAGGAAATTCAAAAAATCATCAGATCTTAAAAGCCTATATTCAACAAAACTTGAAAATCTGCAGGAAATGGACAATTTCCTAGACAGATACCAGGTACCAAAGTTAAATCAGGAACAGATAAACCAGTTAAACAACCCCATAACTCTAAGGAAATAGAAGCAGTCATTAAAGGTCTCCCAACCAAAAAGAGCCCAGGTCCAGACGGGTTTGGTGCAGAATTCTATCAGACCTTCATAGAAGACCTCATACCAATACTATCCAAACTTGAAACAGATGGAGTGCTACCGAATTCCTTCTATGAAGCCACAATTACTCTTATACCTAAACCACACAAAGACCCAACAAAGAAAGAGAACTTCAGACCAATTTCCCTTATGAACATCGACACCAAAATACTCAACAAAATTCTGGCAAACCGAATCAAAGAGCACATCAAAACAATCATCCACCATGATCAAGTAGGCTTCATCCCAGGCATGCAGGGATGGTTTAATATACGGAAAACCATCAACGTGATCCATTATATAAACAAACTGAAAGAACAAAACCACATGATCATTTCATTAGATGCTGAGAAAGCATTTGACAAAATTCAACACCCCTTCATGATAAAAGTCCTGGAAAGAATAGGAATTCAAGGCCCATACCTAAACATAGTAAAAGCCATATACAGCAAACCAGTGGCTAACATTAAACTAAATGGAGAGAAACTTGAAGCAATCCCACTAAAATCAGGGACTAGACAAGGCTGCCCACTCTCTCCCTACTTATTCAATATAGTTCTTGAAGTTCTAGCCAGAGCAATCAGACAACAAAAGGAGGTCAAGGGATACAGATCGGAAAAGAAGAAGTCAAAATATCACTATTTGCAGATGATATGATAGTATATTTAAGTGATCCCAAAGTTCCACCAGAGAACTACTAAAGCTGATAAACAACTTCAGCAAAGTGGCTGGGTATAAAATTAACTCAAATAAATCAGTAGCCTTCCTCTACAAAAAGAGAAACAAGCCGAGAAAGAAATTAGGAAACGACACCCTTCATAATAGACCCAAATAATATAAAGTACCTCGGTGTGACTTTAACCAAGCAAGTAAAAAGATTTGTACAACAAGAACTTCAAGACTCTGAAGAAAGAAATTGAAGAAGACCTCAGAAGATGGAAAGATCTCCCATGCTCATGGATTGGCAGGATTAATATAGTAAAAATGGCCATTTTTACCAAAAGCGATCTACAGATTCAATGCAATCCCCATCAAAATACCAATCCAATTCTTAAAAAGAGTTAGACAGAACAATTTGCAAATTCATCTGGAATAACAAAAAACCCAGGATAGCTAAAACTATCCTCAACAATAAAAAAAAGGACTTCAGGGGAATCACTATCCCTGAACTCAAGCAGTATTACAGAGCAATAGTGATAAAAACTGCATGGTATTGGTACAGAGACAGACAGATAGACCAATGGAATAGAATTGAAGACCCAGAAATGAACCCACACACCTATGGTCATTGATTTTTTTTTTTAATTCTTTTTTTTCGACAAACCCAGGGCCCAAACCATCCAATGGAAAAAAGATAGCATTTTCAGCAAATGGTGCTGGTTCAACTGGAGGTCAACATGTAGAAGAATGCAGATCGATCCATGCTTATCACCCTGTACAAAGCTTAAGTCCAAGTGGATCAAGGACCTCCACATCAAACCAGACACACTCAAACTAATAGAAGAAAAACTAAGGAAGCATCTGGAACACATGGGCACGGGAAAAAATTTCCTGAACCAAACACCCATGGCTCAAGCTCTAAGATCAAGAATCGACAAATGGGATCTCATAAAACTGCAAAGCTTCTGTAAGGCAAAGGACACTGTGGTTAGGACAAAATGGCAACCAACAGATTGGGAAAAGATCTTTACCAATCCTACAACAGATAGAGGCCTTATATCCAAAATATACAAAGAACTCAAAAAGTTAGACCACAGGGAGACAAATAACCCTATTAAAAATGGGGTTCAGAGCTAAACAAAGAATTCACAGCTGAGGAATGCCGAATGGCTGAGAAACACCTAAAAAAATGTTCAACATCTTTAGTCATCAGGGAAATGCAAATCAAAACAACCCTGAGATTTCACCTCACACCAGTGAGAATGGCTAAGATCAAAAACTCAGGTGACAGCAAATGCTGGCGAGGATGTGGAGAAAGAGGAACACTCCTCCATTGTTGGTGGGGTTGCAGACTGGTACAACCATTCTGGAAATCAGTCTGGAGGTTCCTCAGAAAATTGGACATTAAACTGCCTGAGGGTCCAGCTATACCTCTCTTGGGCATATACCCAAAAGATGCCCAACATATAAAAAAAGACACGTGCTCCACTATGTTCATCGCAGCCTTATTTATAATAGCCAGAAGCTGGAAAGAACCCAGATGCCCTTCAACAGAGGAATGGATACAGAAAATGTGGTACATCTACACAATGGAATATTACTCAGCTATCAAAAACAACGACTTTATGAAATTAGTAGAGCAAATGGTTGGAACTGGAAAATAGCATCCTGAGTGAGCTAACCCAATCACAGAAAGACATACATGGTATGCACTCATTGATAAGTGGCTATTAGCCCAAATGCTTGAATTACCCTAGATCCTAGAACAAATGAAACTCAAGACGGATGATCAAAATGTAATACTTCACTCCTTCTTTAAAGGGGAAAAAAAATACCCTTGGCAGGGAATAGAGAGGCAAAAGATTAAAACAGAGACTGAAGGAACACCCATTCAGAGCCTGCCCCACATGTGGCCCATACATATACAGCCACCCAATTAGACAAGATGGATGAAGCAAAGAAGTGCAGACCGACAGGAGCAGGATGTAGATCGATCCTGAGAGACACAGCCAGAATACAGCAAATACAGAGGTGAATGCCAGCAGCAAACCACTGAACTGAGAACGGGACCCCCGTTGAAGGAATCAGAGAAAGAACTGGAAGAGCTTGAAGGGGCTTGAGACCCCATATGTACAACAATGCCAAACAACCAGAGCTTCCAGGGACTAAGCCACTACCTAAAGACTATACATGGACTGACCCTGGACTCTGACCTCATAGGTAGCAATGAATATCCTAGAAAGAGCACCAGTGGAAGGGGAAGCCCTGGGTCCTGCAAAGACTGAACCCCCAGTGAACTAGACTGTCGGGGGGGGGGCGGCAAGGGGGGGGGGGGGGGGAGGGGAACACCCATAAGGGAAGGGGGGGAGAGAAGGGGATGTTTGCCCGGAAACCGGAAAGGGAATAACACTTTCGAAATGTATATAAAAATACTCAAGTTAATAAAAAAAAAAATAAAAATAAAACCTTATGCTCACTAAAAAAAAAAAAAAAATGGGGTATAAAACTAGACAGAGAATTCTCCAAAGAAGACAAATATGTTATGTATTTTCTTATATGTGAGTTTTAGTTTTTAAGCCTTTAATAGGCAATGCTAATATCTGAATAACTACAAAAGTTAGATCTAGAGTAAGGAAATATAGGGGAGAGATGGATTTCCCAAGAAAGAGGAAATGGAATATACAGAGAGAAACAGCAAGGACACTGGAACAGGGGGATTAAACAGAGAGAGAAATGGAAGGGGTGACTAAGGTAGGAGGTACAGAGAGGGACAGCTAACACTGTGGGTCATTTGAGGGATTATACAGAAACCTATTACAATAGAGGCTTCTTAAAACATGTGTGCACATGAAAAGAATCTAAATGGAATCACCAAAACAATGAGAGAGACAAAGCCCCAACTAGACAGCTCTCATCACCAAGTGAAACCTCCTGTACCAAGAATGAGATCTTGTAGGCATAATGTTTTTGTGCACTGTGTAAAGATTATCCTTATTTTATTCAAGTGCTGATGTCTCTGCCCTCGTGTCTTGTTGCAATCTGAAGATGGCATTGTAGTGCTGTCAAGAGTCTCCGGTCTCAAGTTCCTGTAAACAATGCTCATCGTTCATTCTCTGCCTTGTCAATAAAAGCTGGAAAAGCCAATGTGTGGCAATAGAGAGAATGGGGTGGGACTTCTTCTAATCAGGGAAGGAAGGAGAGAAAAGAGGAAGAGAGGAGTCCCAGAAAGACATCTTGGGAGAACATTCCTGAGCCAGCCCAATAGTAAAATCCAAGTATCTTGGGGATTTTGGCTGAGAATGAGACAAACTAGATTAGAGAATTAGAATAGAATTATAAGGCCTAGTTATTATACTTTAAGTTGAAAATAAATCTTGGTGTCTCTGTGTTGTTACCGGGGAACTAGCTAGAACAAAGAAAGACAGCCACTGTATTGATTTACTGCATATGTTTATATTAAAATTCCCCTTGCACTAATTGAGTTGTTGGGCAAAGTGACTCCATGGAAACCCACAAACAACTCAGACTATTGTCAAAGCTACTGGTTGCTCTCCATAAACTGATGGTCAGGCCCTTTTGCTAAAGATAACGCCTGCAAATCTTATCTACCGTGAAGATATCGGGCTGGTGCCTAACTAGAGCCTTAGCTCCTATTGAACTGACTGGTGTTTATGGTAATGGAAGGTAAAGACCAAGCCTGCCACCATCCTTTCATTATACAATGGTGACTTACTGGCATGATCCACCTTGTGCAGTAGTGGCACAAACATTGTAGAAGTAACCATCTACTACTTGATTGGATTTAAGTCCCACTCCACGAGATGAAACCCATAATTGACACTGCTCAGGTAGACCATTTAGGCCATAGACCTAGTGGAAAACCAAATATTAACATTCTGCTAAAGAAACAGAGCAATAAGTTTACTCTTAAAGACCATTCAGCTATACCCATAGAGCAGTGTCTCTCTCAGCCATCACCAAAGAGGCTTCTTCCTGCAATAGATGGGAACTAATATAGAGACCCATAGCTGAACACTGTTCAGAGAGTGAGAGATCGTGCAACACTCGGTCCTAAATGGGATTTCTTCATCAAATCCCTCCCCACCCACCGCTCAGACAGGGAGAAACACTGTAAGATCCAGAGCTGATGACCCCTAGAAAACAACACCATCCAGATTTAACAGGACTGTTGCACATAGGAACTCACAGAGATTGTTGTAGCATGCATGGCATCTGATCAGAATCAAACCAGGCAGGATCTCAGTACTGAGAGGGGAAGTGGACACAAGCTCCCATTCTCAACAATTAACAACCCCTCACAAAGAGAAATAAGAGTCTCATTGAGTATACAAACCACTCTTAAGGGCAGGCCCTAAGGCTAGCAGCAGATGGACAAGACAAAGTGAATTCAAAGGCATTTGGGGGAAAGGTCGTCTCGTATTGCTTCATTGGAGCATTTTGCTGTATATTGTGGTTTCTGTCTTTGAGCTGTGTTGATGTATTTCTTCTGCGCCTTCTTGCTTTCTTTATTCATTTTCTTTAATCCTTGCGTTTTTTCTTTACTTCTTTGTTTTCTTAAGAGAAAGAAAGAAGGCACGGAGTCTGAAAGGCTCACTGCTTTTTAAAATATGGGCATTTAAATAATAAAAGCATAAAATGGGACTTTCTAGTTTTTCTAAGTGAAAAGATCCTTGCTTTCAAAAGCAACACCACAACTAAGAGGACTGGTTGTTGTGATACATGATATCCAGTGAGGGTACTAGCCTATGGGTATTGATGAGTTACGCCATCTCCCTCAAGCAACGGAAACATACAGACTTCTGTTTTGTCGGTTGGGTATTTGGGAAGGTATGGAGGTTTTAAAGATTTAAGTTGCAATAATTAAAATGTCAATTTTCTTTTTTTCTGTCATGTTTATTAATGTAGGTAATGTTTCTTCTCCAAGAACAGAGAAGTTTGAAAGTACAGGGGGAAAACGAGGCAGTTTGGAGGATAAAGCAGTGTGGGATCTGAGCTGAGATGCTTCAGGCAGTGTTCACCTGCACGGCATGGCAGGTAAGTCTGCACAGGGCAAAGTGTGCATATTCTGTGTTCAGAACCAAGCCTGAAGCAAACTCTAGAACTGCAATATGAGTAAGAACTGCCAGAAACACTAAATTCATTGCCCATTTGATTTTGAATTAATTTTTGGTCATCGCATGTTCAGAAAACTTGCTGGTGTCAATTTTTTTTTCAGGTCCCATACTTGGTGCCTTGCCCAACCAGATAAGAAGCTATTGTCTAGAGAACTTCCCTTAGACCAGGCTGAGTTTTGGAATTAACTTTTTTTCTGAGTTTTTAACACACTGTGAGGTTGGCACAACACATTAAACACCTAAGCATGGGGCTCTCGAGACCCTTGTCTGTGAAACCCTCTACTGCAAACTACATGACCTTGGTACAGTATCCTTGTCTGCGGTGGTATCTCAAGATATAGCCTATGACAAAGCAGAAGTGTCTGGAGTGTAAGGATAGCCTGGTGTACAAAGGGAGACCCCACTGAAGAAGAAGAGACTAATGTTAAGCTCAAAGATGATCTGCCCACGTGACCCTGTCCCTATGTTTCTGATGCCCAGTCAGAGTTGACCATCGCTGTGAGATAAATGTGCAAGGCAGGTCATATAAAAGGAAGAAATCAAGACCGAGTATGTTGAGGCATGTGTGTAATCTCTGCACTCAGAAGGCCGAGGCAGGGTAGGAAGCTTCAGACTCCTGCTTTGGCTAAAAAGACAGCAAAGACCCTATTCCAAAGAAGAGAGGGGAGAGGGGAGAGGAGGAGGAGGGATGGTCAGGAAAAAATATTCTCTCTCCTCAGTTCTGCAAAGCACGGGTGTCACCTTCAAGAGAACTGTTCAAGGTGTTCAGGTTGCTTTTCTACCTGTTCCCTTGGGTTGGGGATTTGGCTCAGTGGTAGAGCGTTTGCCTAGCAAGCGCAGGCCCTGGGTTCGGTTCCCAGCTCCATTAAATAAATAAATAAATAAATAAATAAATAAATAAATAAATAAACAAACAAACAAACAAACAAAAAAAAAGAGCCGTGCCTACCTGTTCCCTCACACCGTGAGGGTATTTTCAGCCATGTGTGTACATTTTTAAAATTTCTAGTTTTCCTTAAAAACTGACTCCTTGGTGATATTTAATTCTAATCCTTCCCCTTAATAAAAATTCCAAAACGGTCGCCTTCCTTAGCCTCAAAACGGCTACACGTTACAGACAGCATTTCATAACCTATTTAATCGGGCTCTGTTCCAGCATCCACAACCCCACAGTCAGCCTGGCTTATTTTTCCATACCCACCAATGCCAGAATTAACTCAGAGTATTAACACACATACTGAACTCTCTGCAAAGGAGCATTGTACCTGCAGGGGATCCCTGAGGACTTGAGCACATTTTCCTTCTCTTTCCCCAGCGTCAATGTCCTTCCCCTTATGGCTTTCCCTTCTCTACCTTGCTCTCCTCCCCTGAGGAAGAACGAATGGACTGTGCTTCTCCAAAGATGAGCGGGAGAGCATCCCATTCCACAAGAAAGGAAAAGGTAAATGGTCAGTGAGTGCCTGCTCCCTGGAGACATCAGTGCTGGGTAGGGGCTTGTCTTCAGTAGGCCTCATTCTGTAGGCCAGGTTGGGATTGAACTCTTATCTCAGCCCCTCCAGTGCTCAGATTACAGGCAGGTAGCACAATGCCCACTGGGTGTTTTATCTGCAATACATTTTCCTATGGAATAGTTGTACTGTTCATATGGTTTCTAGTCCCAAAATGTGGGACTGGAGCATCATGGAGTTAATTGAGCATTTAAGACTATTCGATCCCAGTAGTCTATGTTACTTCCTCTTATATCATCATATGGCGCCAAGGAGGCAGCAATGACAGACTAAATTTGCTGTGGCCAGAGGCTTCGCAAAGTCCATGACACTGGGAGAACAATCATGGCCCTTTTTCTCAGCAGAAGGACACCCAAGTCCACACACAACCCATGAACTACCTTGGCTAACCAGCATGGTCCTACTTGTCTAAGCCACTCTAGAATTCATTCATTGATGTGGGCGTGCATAAACTCATCCTACGGGAATTTCATGAGCACCTACTATGTGCCAAGTACTCTCCAAGAGTCAAAGAATGCAACAATAAACAAAATAAGCCAGGCCTCCCAGAACATAAATTCCCAGGAAATGAAAAATGGTTCCTCTCTGTTTCCTCTCAAGGATTTGTGTTGAAAGATTAAGCACATTAACACATACATTGCCTTCTGTAATGTGGATACCTAGCAAACATTCAACAAATGCCAGCTATTGTTAACTTTTAATGAAAGTCCTTCTAGCACAAATTGAACTGAAATCAGTGTAGGTGACACCTGAAGGTGCTTCGTTTGGTACACAGATCTATGGTTGGGGCTGTGACTAGTTGTTCCCTCAAGTGTCCAAAGTAAAATAGAGCATTTAGTTGAAACTAGAAGCTCTGAGGTGAGCTGCCTGCCTATCATTCACCTGAACTCTAAATGAACGTCAAGGGTATTGAGATCCTTGTTTGTCTGACTAGTTGGGAACAGGAAGTGATCCAGGGGTTTATTATCATCTACGACAGATCAGTAAGAACCCCTGAGTCAGACCAAGTCGTGTAAGAGAAATGAAAGTGTGGGCCTTATGGTAATTATTTTAAGTAGCCAAACTGAAGGGAGTCCACAATGATGCCTTCTGGAAAGTTCTGGAAAGCCATCACTGCCGGGCTTTCTTTGTAAGCTTCAGGAGTTTACGGAAGTGCCCAGAACAATGGTTCGACTGCCAGATGGTTTCCTGCCAACCCAAGGGCTTTGTAGACCAACCTGGCCATTGATGTTAGTGGGGATGGCATCAACAAAGGACAGGAGTTAGCCAATATTTGAAAGAGTCACCTTCCCGAAGGGAATGAAGAAGACATGAATAGCAATAAATGAACCACAACTAAAAAACACCTGATAATCTGCCCAGTGTTGAAGGATAAGGCACCTTCCAGGTCGAATCCCAAACTCTTCCTTCCAAGGGGAGTTATGAACTTGTACGTTAAGCCACAGTACTAAAGGTAAGTCCGCAGTGTGCTCAGTCCCGAAATGGAGCATTTTTTATCAACCCTGCCCTCCAAGGCTGAGGGAATGAACGTTACAGACAAAAAGGCAGAGAGATTGTGAGAGCCAGAGGTCGGGCAGAGTGGGAGAAAAACCATGTCTTCTGTATATGATAGAGTTGCTGCCATCAGAAATCATAGCGGTTGTGGTTATCTGCCCAAGACCATCTCTAGACCAAGCCTGGCAACCTGGCAACGTAGCATGGATAGGGGAGGGGTCATGGAGCTGAGAGCAGTTTTTGATTGGCCGCTGCTGGAGGAGAAAGAGTCAGCTGTCTTCAGGGGTGTGGCCTCTCATGGGTGCACAGTGATGCTGCAATAATGCCCTATATTCGTGCACACGGAGCGCTCTAATTGAACTCTGGGTTATAAAGGGGGGGGGAGAAGATGTGAAATTGGGAAGGGGAGATGAGAAGTATCTGGGAGAAGTTGGGGGTCAGCAGTGGATATTAGCAAATACACTGTATACGTGTATGAAATTCTCAAAGAGTAGATAAATAGATGACGCTTTTTTTAAAGTCATGAGTTGTATTCGGTTAATTCCTGAGAACATTTTGACTACCTATTTCAGTTCAAATCTGTTCACTGGAATTTGAAAAGGAAGAAAGAAAACAGAGAATCAAACCCTTTCATTAGCTCATACCTTAAATGTTTATCTATTGGTCTGTTTGGCTCAGGAACAGCAAACACGTCTAAGATTTTGGTTTTGTTTAACTTCACAGCACTGCGCGCAACAACCCTCTGCCCACTCTACCCACGACACTGTGCAAGCTTTCTACCCTTGGACTTTCTCTCTAAGTTTATGCTTATGGTTTTTGATACACAGATTTCAAAGCCTTCCTGGAAACCAATGATACCTAAACAATGAAATGAGGAAGGACATGAAGAATCCACGAGACATTTAGCCATTTTCCTATCTATCTGTCCCTGTAACGTCATACCTAATAGAAATGACTAAAAGGGGAAGATGTTTCTTTTGCTCACAGTTTCACGGGGTTCTACCAGTGTTTCCTCGGCTTTATACACTTGTTTTATGATGATCATGATAGCAGAAGCGTGTGGCGGGAGGAGCCATTCACCTCCTGGGAGGCAGGAAGCAGAGAGAAGTGACAAAGGGGTCAAGGTAAGAACCAGGCTCTAAGGCCAACTAAATTCGCCCAGTGGCAACTAAACTCTTTTTTTGTAATTCCTCTTCCTCCCATTAGTCTACTCAAATTTTGAGCATAAGAAAGGATTAAACCCCTCATTAGATTGCAGCCCTCAGAATCTAGTCAGCTCAAGAGGAAGCGTCCTCTCAGGCAGCCCCTCAGCATGTTTTACTAATGCCCTAGGGGTTGCCCGCTTGCATAGTTTGAGGGAGCCTGATTATATATCCAAATTCATTACATAACCAACCCAGGCTGGGCTTGAACTTCTCACCCACCTGTCTCGACATCCGAAATGCTGGGATAACAGATGTGCACCACTACACACAGTTCTCTTAGGTGTTTCTCAGTTGAGTTGTTCAAATTAGGCACCATATAAACATAACTACCAATAAAATCCCAGGTATGAATTTGTAATTATTTGATATTTCGACTCCTGAGAATCTTCCTTAACCTAACAGAATAGAACAACTGTAGCTTCCTCATTTCCTCAAGAGTCCTAGGCAGAGTTGGGAGTTTTCCTGACTCTGTAGGTCAAAGCTGAGGGAAGCAAGCAGGCCTCTCACACACAAAGAGCTATGAGGGAGCATTTGAACTGACCATGTGTTTCCTTTATCTAGGTGAGTCCACTTCTATGTTTTTTGATTTAAAAATCACTGCTGCATCTGTCGTGTTTTCTGAGACACCAAAGTAGTCTTCTTTTCTCCTTAAGTTTCTGTCATTTTTGTCAAGGATCTAATCACAAAAATAAGAAGAAATGACTGCTAACACTGGTTAAAGTATGTGCTGGTTAGTGTTTTGTCAAGAGGACATAAGCTAGAGTCTCCTTACGGGAAGAAACCTCAATACAGAAAATTCCCCATCAACTTGGCTTGATTGGTGTTTGATATGGGAGGGCCCAGCCTACTGTAGGTGGTACCCAGCCTGGGATGGTGGTCCTAGGTTGCGTAAGAAAGCTTAAGTAAGCCATGGAGAGCAAGCCAGTAAGCAATCGTTTCTCCATGGCCCCTGCTTCTTCCTGTCTCCCGGTTTCCATCTTGGCTTTCCTCAACAAAGGGCACAACTAGAACCTATACATTAAAATAAGCCTTTTCTTCCCCCCAAGTTGTTTTTGGTCAGTGTTCTATCACAACAATAGAAAACCAAACTAGGGGGTTGGGGATTTAGCTCAGTGGTAGAGCACTTGCAATCACAAGGCCCTTTCGGTCCCCAGCTCCGAAAAAAGAAAAAAAAAAAAAAAAAGAAAAAACCAAACTAGGAAAGGTATATGAACCCAATCAGGAAGGCAGATAAGAGAGAAGCAAAATAGAATTAGAAAGAGAAAATCACATTGACTCTCCAATCTAAAGGGCTTTGGGCAAACATTTAGAGGTAGAAGCTGAAAAGGCATTTTCTACGCACTTTCTTCTGCATATGTGTGCATGTGTTCATGTATGTGCATTCACACACATGTGACGTTCAATGCACATGCTTGAGGGGTCTGGAGGTCTAAAGACGTCTAAAGGATGTCTTCTTGCATTGGTCTTTACCTTGTATTTTGAGACAGGTCCTCCCATTGAAGCTGGAACACTGCTTCACCTGAGTTGGCTGGCCAGCAAGCCTCTGTCTCGGCCTCCCCAAAGCTGAGCTTTCAGTCGCATGCCATTCAACCTTGCTTTGTCATGTGGGTGCTGGCAACGGAACCCAAATCCCAAGCTCGCCTGGCACCCATTTTAGCCCTTTAGCTCCAAACTTACTTGATCTGCCTCACCCATGTGAAATCATAAGTTCTAATAGAAGCTGGAGAAAATGGCAAAGAGGTGTTGAGTAGCCAGGCTTGCCAAGTAAGTCAAACAGAGGGATGGGGCAGGGGTGCGTGTGAAGGTGTTAGCCCAACCTTAGTCTTCCCAAACAGGAGTGGCCCGCCTACTCCTCACAACTGCACAGCAAAGTAATGGTGGTCGTCTCTGAATACTTCGCCTCCAAGCTTCACAAAATTCAGGTGAATGCCTTTGGCTGTATGTTATAATATTAGCAACTGTCTTGCTAAACCAAATGCTCCTTCCAGCATAGAATACCATCTTTTAAGCATTAGCCCTGTCCATTTGTCATGTGCAGCAGGAAATTCTTTTTTTTTTCCAGTCATGTGCAGCAGGAAATTCTTAAAGGAATAAGCCACTTAAAGGAGTCAGAAAACACAGAGGGTGGTGGATCTTTAGCCAGTGCATGTGAGAGGAAACCCAAGGGGGTTGGGGTTTTCCTGCCTCCTAATCAGTGGTAGATATACATTTCGAGCTTCCGGGCAAACATCCCCCTCCCCTCCCTTCCTTATGCCTCCCCACCCTCCCCATTGGACTGGGGGTTCAGTCTTAAGGCCCTGGGTTGGTCCCAGGAAATTCTTAAAAAAAAAAAAAACAGAGAGGTGGAGGAAAGAAGAAGGGGAACCCACTGGGAGGAACCAAAAAGAAAGGGAGGGAAGGGGAGAAGGAACAAGACAGACAACCAGAGGGGATGCTCAGGTTGCTGTAGGTTGGGTAGAGTTAGACAAAAAAACAAAAAAATTAAAAAAAAAAGAGGGTGGGCAGAGATTGGAGCATAAATCTTAGACAAGAAATCCAGAGAGTATGAGTCTTTATATTATCTGTATTAACACTTTTTCTTAGATTTGGGGGAGGGGGGAGAGTGGAACTAGGACCAAGGCCCAGGCCCCATCTCTCAGTCCTCTTTGGAAGGCCAGGCATTTGCCTTACCCAGCTGATCCTCTTGGGCTGCATGCGAATGGGTAAACTTAGCTTCATTAGTCCAGGTGAGCTTCAGCACCCCATGTTACAGATTTAAACCATTGTAGCTGTTGTTTCAGCTTGCCCTGAAGTACGACAGGGTGAGGAGGTCCCCACGTAGTTTTTATAGTTTTAATACGGAGAAAAGCACTTCCACAAAGGTCACCTAGAATCTCTGAAGCAGTTCCAAGTTCTGCTTAGTTGCACCTGAGATGTCTGGACCTCCTCGGGTCTGAATGGAGCCACACAGACCTCGCCTTTCGCAGAAGAAAGTTTAGTCGTTTGTCAAAAGCAGAGGGATCTTTTCAGGTGTCGGAGATACAGCCTATGTCCCACGGGGCCAGGCTCACCTTTCCTGGAAAGCGGGGCCAGCTCTGCTGAGGATAATGGTTACTTCTGGTTGGTCATAGGAGAAACGTTCGTAATCGATTCAGAAGCTGCCCACATCTTTACACCTCCTTCCCACTCGCCCTCCTCACTGGCTTCTCGCCAGCACCTATTGATTTGAAAGTGTAGATGACACTGTCCCCATGTTGCAAATAGGGATACTTAATACCAGTAAACTTAATTGATATGAGGAAGGTCTTGAAGCTAATTGAGGGTCCCTCGTTTGCTGCATTGAGTCCAAGAGCGCTCTGTTTACTTGGTAGTGCATCGCAAACAATGCTTATGGGTTCAGACAGACGATCTGGAAACCCAAGAGGACACAGTGAGGACAAACGATCTCTCCTCTGAGGCCTGAGGTATAAAGAATGGCTGTGGGTAACATAGGTGCATCCACTTGGAAAGTTAAGTAGGTGGTGGGATTTATAGACACCAAATTAAGTAGATTTATTATTGATTATTGACTGATTGTTTATTATAGATATAAAGGTAATTGATATTTAAAATGATATAGGATCTGTGGTATAGCTAAGTGGTAGAGAATATATTTAGCATGGCCAAAGTCCTGGGTTCAATCTTCAATACTAATAAAATAATAGAGAAGCCATAAATCAATAATCAAAGACATTTTTATTTAAAAAAATATGTAATAATATAAAAAATGCCGCACTGGCTGACTTTATATCAGCTTGACACAGCTAGAGTCATCAGAGGGGTGAGCCCCTCAATTGAGAAAATGCCTCTTTAATATCAGGCTGTAAGCAAGCCTGTAGGGCATTTTCTTCATTAGCAGTTGATGAGGAAGAATGGTGCCACCCCTGAGCTGATGATTCTGCGTTCTCTAAGACCAGGCCATAAAGAGTAAGGCAGTAAGCAGCACCCCTCCATGCCCCCTACCTCATTCCTGCCTCCAGGTTCCTGCCCTGACTTCCTTCAATGGTGAGTAGTGAATTAAAGTATAAGCCAAATCAAGCCTCTCCTCCCCAACTTGCTTTTGGTCACGGTGCTTCATCTTAGCAATATTAGCCCTAACCAGGACACCGGCCGTTTACAGAACACACATAGAGCATAAGGAACGTGCATACGGGAGTAACATTTACACAACAGTCAAATCTGCGAACAAAGACTTACAAAACAGTAAGTCATACATAATTGGAAAAAAAGTTAAAGATTAAAAAGTAAATTTAATAAAAGTGAAATGGACAAAGAACTCCGGTAGGAACATAAATTCTATAGGAATTGAAAGGCAGTCCGCCTATATATGCCAGGTTTAATTGACTATGGAATTTACAGCTGGATTAATTTTTCATCGTCCAAACAAAATCCCTTAGATACACATGAGTGGGAAGGTTTCTATTGGGTCAGTTTCAGGAGCTTCTGCCCGTGGGCTCCATTGCTGTGGTGTGGCAGAAGTCACAACAGAGAGTATGGTGGGTGAAAGGCTGGTCACTCTGCCATGACCTAGAAGCAAAAAGCGAGAAATGGGTGGGGGACGAAGTGGACCTTTCCAAGATGCCTCCTCAATCTGCCACTTCCCAATCTGCCATGAAAAGATGACTCCATCGGCTGATTAATTCATCCGTTGATGGAGCCCTTGTGAGCCAATCGTTTTTCTAATGGAAAAATGTCTGGCAACCACGTCTTTGCCACATGAGCCTCTGGGGACTTTTCAGATCCAAACCATAATACCTCAGCTATTTACTTGAGAAATAAAAAAAATTAAAAACCACACTTTGCTTGTTTCTTTTTTCCTCTTTCTGGTGGCCTTGAATTCATGATCCCCCTGCCTCAGCCTCCCATATATAAGATGCTGGTGCTGTAGTTGTACACAATTATACATTCTACACCCTCAAACGTGCTGCATACCAACCTGTGCACGAAGAATCCCGGGAAACTTATCTACAGCAGCAGAGAGTGGGGAAGAAACTATCTATTTGCCCATACTTAAGGATGTTCACACTGAGAAACAAAGTAAATAAGGTCTACGTTTTAGAAGAGAAAAATTCTATCGCAAATTATAATCAGAGTTTGGTTTTATTTACGGGTGAAAAACTAAAACAACATTCGAGTGTTTGTAGATACATAAAGCGATGTCTGGAGGTTTATGTACTGTGGTTTTAATAGTTAACGGGTTCTACAGGTGAGTAGGAACTGACTTGGCCTCACTTCTTCTCAGGACAAGACTAAGGGGTGGAGAAATATTCCTGGATCTGACTCTTTTTTTTTCCTTCCATCTTTATTAACTTGGGTATTTCTTATTTATATTTAGATTGTTATTCCCTTTCCCGGTTTCCAGGCCAACATCATCCTAACCCCTCCCCTCCCCTTCTATATGGGTGTTCCCCTCCCCATCCTCCCCCCATTGCCGCCCTCCCTCCAACAATCACATTCACTGGGGGTTCAGTCTTAGCAGGACCAAGGGCCTCCCCTTCCACTGGTGCTCTTACTAGGCTATTCATTGCTACCTATGTGGTTGGAGTCCAGGGTCAGTCCATGTATAGTCTTTGGGTAGTGGCTTAGCCCCTGGAAGCTCTGGTTGGTTGGCATTGTTGTTCATATGGGGTCTCGAGCCCCTTCAAGCTGTTCCAGTCCTTTCTCTGATTCCTTCAATGGGGGTCCCATTCTCAGTTCAGTGGTTTGCTGCTGGCATTTGCCTATGTATTTGCTGTATTCTGGCTGTGTCTCTCAGGAGAGATCTACATCCGGATCCTGTCGGCCTGCACTTCTTTGCTTCATCCATCTTGTCTAATTTGGTGTCTGTATATGTGTGGGCTACATGTGGGGCAGGCTCTGAATGGGTGTTCCTTCTGCCTCTGTTCTAAACTTTGCCTCCCTATTCCCTCCCAAGGGTATTCTTGTTCCTCTTTTAAAGAAGGAGTGAAGCATTCACATTTTGGTCATCTGGATCTGACTCTTACCAGCTCTGCCCGTGTTGTTGGAATGTTTGGTATCACACGTTTATGTACACCTTGAGTAATTCTGTATATATATATATTTGTTTGCTTTTTGGAGCTCTGAATCCACTGAGTAAGGAAACAGAATCTTCGCACGCATCGGTACCCTAGTAAGAATTATGGCAGCATTTACAGGAGGATTAGGGCTAAATGGTTTTGAGGAAGGTATTTAAACTCAGTGAATCCTTCCTGAGTAAAGCTATGCAGGGTCTGGCCCAGTGTCCTTAAAGAGGTCAGGAGAACATACTTGAAGCAGGGCAATGGTCCAGCAATTAGTGGGTAAAAGGCAGGAGGCATAGGCTCCAATCTCTAATCTCTCTGGGTCTCATTTTCCTCAGCAGTAAGACGAAGAATGGACCAAAGCATCACTTCAAACTCTTTAAAATGGTGGTAGGATGAATAGAGGGTATCAGTTTTCAATTTCCAAAATAAAATCTTACCCAAAAAATATCCATTATTCAAACTTGATAGTATTAGAATTTCTTTGGTCAGAGGGAGGTCATGGGTCTCAGGATGCCCTGGGGAAATCTGGGGCTGTGTAGAACATTACCCTAAAAATTCCACTTAATATCTCTTCTAGATCCCTTTATACGTGAACAGTACACGGTTCTCATTTGCGCATGCCATCTGTATGTGCCAGCCAAACGAAAGGCCTGTGAGGAGAGATGTGGGGAAGGAAAAACAAAACACAGTAGCATTTATTGCATTGCTAACATGTAGCAGGCACCCTGTAAGCCATTTAATAGCTTCCTTTGTTTAATCCTCTCAAGAGCCCCACAGTTTCACTTCTGTATAGATTAGGCTACCAGGGACAAAGCACTTGCCATAGGTTACACACCAAAGGAGCTGGAAACCAAGTTGATTTGCCAAAATGGAAGGGGTAGACAGGGTAGGTAGGCCCGGAGCATGGTCTTTTCCTACTAGAGAAAAAAAAAAAAAAAGACTCAAACAGTTCCGCTTTGGGGCTGGAGAGATGGCTCTGTTTAAGAGCACTGGCTATTCTTCCAAAGGACCTAGGTTCAATTCCCAGTACCCACATGGCAGCTCACAACTGCCTGTAACTCCAGTTTCAGAGGATCCAACATCCTCACACGGACGTCCATGCAGGCAAAACACCAATGCACATAAAAAAAAAATACATAAAACGAAACAAAAAGTTCTGCTCAGAGTTGAAAGGGGAACAGGGGATGCCAGGCGAGAGGATTCAGGAGGACTTCTAGTCCCTGCTCTTCCTACTCGAAGGCATCTTCTGAAAGAAAGCCTCAGAGGACCATTTCTACTCCTCCTTTTCCTCTTCCTATTGTTGTATTGATGTTTGCTTTGTGCTATTTTAAAAAAAAAAAAGACAAACCCATGTACTCTAAGGGTCTAGAGAGCTGAGCCTATCCTACGTGAAACATGTCAAGAAAACCACAAGGCAGCATAGAACTCGCCGTTTGCTATGTGGTGCATTATATCGAGCTTGAGAAGTTTTGAGATTATTTTTTTCATGAGCGGTAAAAAAAATTCAGGCTATTCTTTTTCTACCCTCTGTAGATCCCTCGAGGAGCAAGAAGTGGACCCGGCCTCTGGGAGCATGGCATGCTAACAGACACACTCACTACAGGAGGCTCGTCTCCTCTGCCTTCACGGAGTCACCAATCGTCCTACACTGCTGCTGAGTGAGCCAGGCTTTGTTGCACGTCCAATGCTATGCCCATCAGTTGCCCCCACTGATGGTCACACTGCAATAGTGATTTACCTTATTTTCCCAAGTAACCAATTCATAGAACAGCCAGGCAAGCCATGACTCACCTTGGAAGAGGCCCAAGGCTCTCCTCTGCAAAAAAGCTTTACAAAAAGATCATCCTTTGTGGAATGTGAACAGCATGGCCTCTGCCACAGAGTAATGTTTCCAAAGGTTATTATCGCAAATCCAGACATTTTGATATTCTGTTGAATCCAGTTGTACCACAGAGTCAGGTATCTGCCCACAAAATATCTGCCCACGAAGATATTCTGAACCAGCCTAAGGCACAATGTAAGTCTCTTGCTCCTCACATCAAACATAACACAGTGTTTCTTCTCGTTTGGATCTGGAAGGTTAAGTAAGTTTATATTGATTGAAGCCATGAAAACCAGTGGCTGAGGCTACAGTCGTTCCTTTAAAAAGATTATCACATTCTTCCATTTTAAGGGAAATAAAATATTGATAGATCCTCAGTCAAAGCCATGTGATTTATCCGTTATGGAATTAAGGGGCATTAGAATAATAACAAGTGGGCTTATAAATGCTACTTCTGTGGCGTCAAACAATTTTGGTATGAGCAACGTCTGACGTAAGGAGCCCCAGCCATTGTCTCAGGGAACAGCAAACACAGGAGCGGGAATAACACCGGCTCAGAGGAACGGAGTGGAGCTGTGCCTTTTCGTTTGCACATTCAGTTGGCTTGGTAGCCTCTGGCGCGTAGCTGATGCTTAACTAATATTTACTGTGAAAAATCGAGGAATTTAGTTTGTAAACTTTGCGTGGTTGATGTAATATCCCACCTGTGCTTGTAAACAAACTTTGATTTTTTCCCCCAAAGCCTAAAAATCAGCAAATTGCTGTCCATGATAGCAGAAAAACTTACCACAGATCAATTTTTTCCCCTTTTCTCTCTCAAGAAGGACATTTATAGTGATGGATGAGGACACCTCATTTCACTTATGACTCCAGTCCTGGTGTGATTATCGCTGATGTCTTATTTTAGAAAAAAAAAACTGAACGAACTGCATAGGCATCTAGACGAGAGCCATAAATTCATCTTTGTACCAAGAACGATGTGTGCAGCTATGCTCTCTCACACACAAGATAAAACCTGTTAGTGCCTTGGGACCGCTCTGAAACCATTTGAGTAGACAAACCACATTGGAGCTATTGTAGGTGGTCACCTTTGAAAGAAAGATGGAGGATTTAGAGTTTGAGGGACACTAAACTGGGTGGCTCCCAAAAGAAAGGGCAGGACTGCCCTGAGTCCATGAGTGACAGGCTGAGATCCACAGCAACACTGCTGTAAAGGGGCCGAGGGGTGGAGAGGGCAGGACAAGCTCAGAACTGAGCATGCTGGGTTTGCTCTTTGACCAAAACAGGATATGGGTTAGTCTAGAACCCTCGGCCCATCAAAGTTATGGACAGACAGTGGACAGACACCTTCTGTCTCGAGATAGCATTTCCAAGGGCATCATGGGACAGAGGCCTCAGGCAATAGGCAGTAGGCACTGGTTCTTTATATCCGAATGTGAAAGTTAAGCTTTTAATTCTGACGTACTCCCTTCTCTCTGGAAACCTTTAGTGACGTTGGGGACCTGACAGAGGCAAAGGAGAAAAATAAATAAATAAATAAATAACAAATGAGACTAAAAAAAGAAAAGAAAAAAAAAGTACAACAGGAACCCAAGGTGCAGGGAGCAATTGGGAAGGATTTGACCCTCATGCACGCAGACAGAGCGTCTATGCTTAGGGTTACAGAGGCTCGGACTTGGAGAAGAGCAATGAGCAGTTTCACCCAGAGGCAGGCACGACTTGGATCCTCTCCTGCTAAGTAATTCTCTCTAAATTAGTTCTCAGGCCTGATAATAAACACCAGCGGGCTTTTTTTTCCTTTCCTTTATATAGAAATCCAGGCTTATGAACAGTGTAACTAACACATAAAAGTTTCAGAACAATGATGTAGGTTACAGGATTCAGAATCGTTTTAGGCACCATCTGAAACAGGCATTTTTCTCTACCCATGAGACATTATCGAAATTAGTGCCCAGAAAGTTATGACTCAGGACACTGAAAGGCTGACCAACAATACCTGGACACACCTCCCCTTGACATCCAGAGAGGCCCCCGAGAGGCCATGAGAATGAAAGAAGAGTATAAAGAATGAGGAAAAAGCAAGCTCCTGTGAGATTTTACGAAAGTTATGGAAAGAAGTGACATGAAGAGAATTGATGAGAGAAAGTATGAAGAAGGAAATGATATGGATGGGTAGCAAGAGGCCAAGTCCTACTTCAAGATGGCTCATGCGTTAAGACTATAAAATTTTAGAGGGAATATACCCAAACCACAGACCACCAAGAGAAGTGAATGTGTTCTCACTGGAAGAGTACAATGAGCGGGACTCCAACTGTAGAATTAACCTTCCTCTTTCCTTTACAAACGAGGCCAGCATTTAGACAGCCCAGCGTTTGCACGGATAGTTGTGTAACAGATGGGGTGGATTACTGAGTCACCCACACAGGCAACCGCCGATTAACTTTTTCATTAATTGACTTTTAACAGTCCCACAGATGGCACATGGAAATTTTCCAGTACTTACACAGTAAGTAAGTCAGCCTCTCCCTCTTACCAAACGTGAATTTGGTTCTTTACAAAGAACTTAGGAGTCTGAAGGGAAAATTACAGAACGAATCTCATCTTTCATGCTGGTTGAAAAGAACTGGCCAACTCTAACTAACGTCTGTTGCTGCCGGTTTGGAAGTGGGGTGTCACTTTAAAAACTGGTTTCACTGATTCTTAAGGGCATAAGCTTTATGCTCACATTTCTCAGGGCTTCGGTCGATGGCTTCTCAGTTTTGAAATGGAAATAGGATCTATGCGAAATTGCTCTCTCCAGTCCACATTCGCCGCCCTTGGGTTCTGATTTGGAAAATCAAACACTGCCATCACGAACACTATAGGTGATCTCATTAGTGAATCTGAACCTCACAGTAGTTCTAAGTACTACTTAATACAGAATGAATTGTTTAGCTAACAGGCAAAAGAGCTACTCACACAATCCCACAGACTGGCCGAGCTGTTAAAATACAGTTACGAAATGTATTTGCGAGAACTAAACAAACTCCAACACATAAAGGACATGTCCAGCATCCGGTCAGGTATGAAAAAGTAAGCCTTGTGTAGTAGAACAGCGGACAAAAAGAATAATTGTGAGCTAATCCAAGTAAACAGGACGTGCTGTCACATCAATTTAAAATCAAACACAAGGATCTGGCAATCTGAATGGGGAAAGAAAACAAGGGAAAGCTTCCTTCCTTCAGCCAGTGCTTAGCACGATGCCAGCCCCGGTGGACGCGGTCAAGGCAACCTGGGTAGGCGAGCTCATTGCTGCCTACAACCTTGCTAGCATCCACCTTGACAACCATTCACTTGGTGATGTGAGCAAGGACTATGGATCCAACAAACGTGTGCCGAGGTCCACTCTGACCCCATTCCTATCACGTTCTAGTCAATGCCCTATGGCCCCCAAACTGAAAAACAGATAGCCTTGTCTGACTCTATTTGGCAAAATGTGTGGAAACAAATCTTTGACAAGGAAAACAAAAAAACAAAACAAAAACAAAAAACAAAACAAACAAACAAACAAGCCAACCCATGCTCTATTACCAATGGGAAATGTA
The DNA here is from genome assembly GCF_011064425.1 of Rattus rattus. Taxonomy (NCBI): domain Eukaryota; kingdom Metazoa; phylum Chordata; class Mammalia; order Rodentia; family Muridae; genus Rattus; species Rattus rattus. The sequence continues at coordinate 74,072,379 of NC_046168.1, read as the reverse complement.
ACCCAGTGCAAGTTATATTCTGGTTCCCTCATCTGTGAGGTGGCAGATGACAAGTGTCCCCATGGATGGTCTTAGAGATGCTCTTATAAAATTGCAAGTAATGGTGAATGCTGAGAAGGTTGCTAATTTCTGTTAGGCTCTTAAATTTTAGACTGGCAGGTGTCAGAGAACAGCTTGTCACAGAAAGCCATGGTGGGTGATTCTAATTCTCCTGTTTGTCTTATAGACTGAGGATCTCTGAAAACATTAAAAATATGAAATGAAATTTCAGACGTTAGGGTGTAGGCTACAAAACATAAAATATTTGGGGTAGTGCCCGGAGCATGTATACGACCTTATTTATAAGCAAATGAATTTGAGATGCATATTTTACACACACACACACACACACACACACACACACACACACACACACACACACACACTCCCAGGTGGGTTGCTAACTTGTTTAGGGGAAACTAGAAAGAATATGGATTTTAACCTACCTGTCTACTCTCTTCCTTCTATTAATATAAAACTTATTTCTAACCACAGCCCCAGAGATTAACACATAACTCAGCATGGGCCAATAATAATGCTTTATCCTTCACAATCTAAGCCAGACCTATATTCCTATCATTTGAAAGATCTAAAACTGTTGTCCCTGTCCCATCTCTATCCAGTGGAGAAAGCTGGCCTGGGAGAATTAAGCCCCACGTTTCCTTCAGTTGTGCTATGCCTTATTTTTGTATGGGTTATTTTGTATTGGTTTCTGCCTATCCTAATGACTGCTGCAACACTGCCTATAACTGGCAGTTAAGAGAGAACTCTCTACTAAAGAAGACTCAAGTCTACATGGCCTTGGTGGCCATCGGATGGAGGCTGATTTATGCAAAGGACAGGGCAACCAGACAGTGAGCTTGAGGTTTTCATGTTGAAGTTTGAGAGGACCAAGAACAATGCTGCAATTGACTTTAAGCTACAGTGAAGGTTTTTCCTGTTGTTCTTGTTGATGTTGTTGTTGTTGTTGTTAAAAAATTATAAGATATTTTTATGATATTCTTTCTGCTCTCCTAATTCCTCCCAGACTCCACCTCCTTCCCTACCTAAATCCATAGTTTATTTTTCTTTTTCTCTCAAAGAGAAACAAAACAAAACCTGAAAAAAAAAAACCAAAAACAACAAAAATAAAAACAGTTAACAACAACAGCAAAAGCACACAAAGAAGATGGAGTCTATGTTATGCTGGAGTATAGTTGCTATGCCCAGGGTAGCACTGGAGAAGTGGATTTTCCCTTTCCTGGCAGCTATAAATTGCAAATGGCTTCTGGGTAAGGGGTTGTGTTTGTATCCACTTCCCCGTCTCAGTGCTGGGATTCTGTCTGGCTTGAACTTGTGCCTGTCTTGCCCATGCTGTCACACTTCCAGTGAGTTCGTGTGAGCTTCAACACTGCTGCGCCTAGAAGATGCTGTTTCCTTGATGTCACCTACCATGGCTCTTAAAATCCTTACACCTCCATGGACCCTACCTTGATGCTCGAACCTTGAGGGAAGGGATTTGATGAAGGCCTTTTAGGTTTGAATGTCCCCAGTGTCCCCACCCATTAAGAATCATTTTATTGCCGTGCTTGATTAATAGAATAATATTGGTAGGCTTTCCTCTAGGGCCCATGACCTATCTAGTTTCCAGTGCTTCACTACTTACCAGTGTCGGGTATGGGCTCCATCTCATGGGTTGGGCCTTAAATCCAATCAAAATCTGGTGAGCTACCCCATTGTATCACTTATAGGATACAGGGTTTGTAGCTGAGCCATGAGGGAGACAATATCATCATATAGCCAGCAAGTAAGACCTCCAGTTGCAGGACTAGGTTACATCATATTGGTCATTGGCCAAAGGGGTCCCATAGACCACCTCCCCAAACAGCCCAGGTGATTGCTAAGCCTACTGGTTACCCTTGGCAACCTGAGAATAAGGCCCTATTGCTGAAGACACCACTTTTGTCGTGGAACATGGAGACGTCTAGCTGGTGCCCAACTGGAAGCGTTACCCCTACTGACAGGCGTTCCTGGTGCTGGAAACGTTCTGAATGAATGAATACCAGAGGGGAAAAGTACTCACGGTCACCTCACAGTGAGGTTTGTTTTAAAGGTATGATCACTACAGCCAACCAACTACATATTTTTACTTCACACCACTTAATACGTCCACATCTCTCCCTATAAAACAGTCTCTGATATATAAACCCTTAAAGCTCTTGTGAAACTTAAAACAAGAAGTAATGGGGGGAGTGGTATATAGATTTCATAGTGAGAGTTTGGAATGAAAATAGTCTATTGAAACTATGCTTACTTTATTTACTTACTGCAGTGATGGGTCTAGAATCCAGGGCCTAACCCATGTTAGGTAAAGGACCTTTCACTGAGCTATGTTCTCAGAACCACTAATAACTAAAATATATACCAGGAACTACTCTAAATGGGATGAAGGTGGTAACCCTTCATTTAATCAGCATTGTGTCCCAGTAGGATAGCTCAATGTCCTTGAAAACTGAATAGGGTACAGAGAAGTCCAGCTAACTAACTGCTCAACACTTCACAATTTGTCTGCCAGCAATGTGACGCTCGCCCCTGCTGTCAACACCCAAATCCATGCTTTTAATGACTATGTTAGACCTCTATGTTTCAGTGTCTCTGCTAAGCCTAGCTCAAAGTAGCAATTCAACAAGTGTTCATTAAATGGTAGTCAATGGATATAAATTGTCTGTGTGAAGGTATTTATAGCAACCAAATGATGCTGTGTGTTTCTTTTTAAGACAATTTGGCAAAAATGGAGTGGCACCTACAAGACAAGAGGTCTTCTATAGGGACACTCCCAAATGTGTGTGTGTGTGTGTGTGTGTGTGTGTGTGTGTGTGTGTGTGTGTGTCCCTTTTGCTACTATTCTACTATTCTGGTTATTATACATAGAGCACTATATACTAAAGCTAAGTAAGTTCTTTTTGAAGTAAAATGATCCTCACATAATTTCCCAGGAAACTGGGTTATCCTAAGTATAGAAAAGGGATCCTACCTCATGCCAATGGGCCAAATAATAGGTAATACACTATTGAGATGGGGACAATACAGAAAGTTAGAAGACAGCCACCAGAAATACCCATCTTTCTCACTTTCTACATGAAAGAAAGTACTTCCCCTCTCATCCAGAATATAAATAAAGTAGTTCTTTAAATCATAATTTTCTCAGACTCCAATGTTAGCAGAAATGGCTTCTGTAACTATAATTTGGAAAGTTTCTTTATGATAAGAGTTTTTGAAGAAGATGTGCAAATGAATTATAGAATTTTAATCTAGTTCAGAGTAAATTTTTTATAAGGAACTTTGATATCCCTTTAAATGAGAATCATACTTCCCTATGTCGGCTGTATTGTAAAGAATAACGTGGCTACAGTAGAACTCGTCAGCTTACTAAAGCCACTCCCTCGTTGGAATGCTGAGATTCGAGTGTACTGATCCCCACATGCAGCGGAGTTTAGCTAAGCCTGGAAAAGACCTTTGCCACGAGGCTTTCCAAAACAGAAGGTTAGCAGCTTGGACTTCTATTGTGCAGTGGCAAGGATCTAAGAAACAAAATAACTTAAAAGGTTAATTCGACCCAAATCGTGGCTATTGCCAGGATCTGGAAAATTTGGAACCTAAGAACTACCGATAACTCTCACGTGACAGCTGTGGAAAAAAACTATGAGATCATCGCATCTACCTAAGGATCCCCCAGCCAGTTCTAGAGAAGCAATTGTAGCTTGGCTTGCTGGGGTACTGCTTCCCTGTGTGGGGAGAAAAAGCTTTTAACTCCTTATGGTGTAGCCAGGTGGAGTGAGAGCAGAAGTACTTCGCATATCCAGCTTGCAAACGGGGAACCTACTCCAGATGAACCCTGGAGTGGCCCCAGAGGCACATGCCAACACGGATCTGAAGCAGGACACATGGGAGCTGTTTATTCTACAGTTTTTTTTTTCCTTTGCAGTCACAAGAGCAATATTTCAACACCCCCTGAGAAAACGGAAACACTCAAGAGGGTGAACAGCCTGCTCTGCTCAGCCCCGAAGCGCTCCCCTGCACGCTGGGACACAGGTGCATGTCCTTGCTTGTCCAGTGATTTGGAGTGATTTAAACAAATTGTGAAGCTGCGGTGGATGTGGCGTTCTGGGTGGACATACGCCTTTGTGTTCTTAAGACATGACTAGCAGCTTAAAGGGCTCTGCGGTGAGCTTAATCCTGATGGGAAAAGGCTGTGCAAGCTGCAAAACTAGGTTTTAGAAAGACAGGATGGCTTTACCCTCAAAAAAATGACTGCTAAAACTGAATGGAAAAACGGACTTTTTCTGCTTCTCCGGACAGTTTGGACAGATAAGACTAATCCACAGATGCAAGGCTGCAAATATCTACCTACCTACCTACCTACCTTCCTTCCTTCCTTCCTTCCTTCCTTCCTTCCTTCCTCTCTCTCTCTCTCTATCTCTCTCTCTCTTTCTCTCTCTCTCTCTTTCTTTCTTCCCTCCTTCCTTCCTTTTAAAATAGATCTCTTTGCTGTTACCAAAGCTGAAGCTTCAGAAGCAACAATCTTGAAAATTGTATTATGAGGAAAATTACAAAAACTCTACGTCATTTATTTTAGGATCAGGAAGAGCTTTCTTCTTGTCGTCTTACGTGGAGAATTGCATGGCTTTCTGTAGGCAATCGATCACATGCTATAGGAGCTTGTGAAAGGCAGAGGACGGGGAGGGGAGGAAGGGAGGGGAGGCGGAAGAGAGGCGGAGCTTACTAACAACTGGTTTGCTTAGACTCTACTTATTCAGGTCAGTTTACCATGCATCTGTGTATTTTGAATATCACATACATAAGGACTCAGGATGACCATGTAGAGTGTCATGCTAGATTTTTACATTAATAAATTCCATAAACAACCACTGGCAAATGGCCATTTTCTTTTTTTTCTTTCCTTCTTTCTCTTTCCTCCTTCCTTCCTTTCTTTCTGTAGTTAGTTAGAGACAGGGTCTCTCTATGTAATCCTGGCTGTTTTTAGAACTTGCTATGTAAATGGGCTAGCCTCAAACTCGCTGAGATCCTCCTACCTCTGCTTCCTGGGTGCTGGGTTTAAAGGTGTCTGCCACCACAATGGTTGTTTTCATTAGTGGACAATGGAGGTCATCTTTTCTTTTTCTTAAAAAATAATGGCCAGATGTGGTGGTCATGCACACCATTAATCTTAGAACTTGGATGGCAGAATCAGGTGGATTGATTTCTCTGGGTTCTGAGACAACCAGAGCTACACAATAGAGACCTTATCCAAAATAACAAACAACAACAAAACAGAGAAAATATTTTGTTTTGTTTTCAATGTATGTGTCTGAGTGAGTGCCTGTGTCTGTGTACCCATGGAAGCAGAACACCGTCAGATCATCTAGCGTTAGAGTTACAGTAGTTGTGAGATACTCCAATTCTTTGCAGGGGTAGGAAGGGTTCTTAATCACTGAGCCACCACTCACCCCATCAGTCACCTTTACAGCAAGCAAAGTGTATCAATTAGTTTAACTCTTAGATCAGATCTGTGGCTCATATGTGGCTCCTTCTGGAATGCTGGGAGTTGTAGTTTTTGGACTATAACAAAAGCCTCACAGAAAAGTATGGTGGCCTATGGATTTTTCTTTATAACCACTGCAATACATGTCTCGGGACCACTCAGCTGGGAAATTCCAGGGAGTGGTCCTGACCAAAATCCATCTCTTGGTCAGGAACTAATATTTAATAAAACTTGCTCCAAATTTGGCCCAAAATGGTGAGATAGCTATTTCTCCAAGGAATCTCAGGATTAACGATTCCTGTAACCCCAGCTCTTGAAAGGCAGAGGCAGGAGGCAGATACCAGGCTAGTGGCTACTGACAAAGACCCTGTCTCACAGCAGCACCCAAAAGAAGTCTCACTGTTTAAAGATATAGGATCAGAACGGACATAAAGTACACAAAAGTCTTCAAAGGCAGCAATATTATCTCACTGAGTTTGGTGTAGGTTTCTGTAAATAAAATTTATTTTTCTCAGAACACGTTCTTGTTATTTTTGGTTGCTTTCCATTTTGTTTAGTTCTGAGCAAAGTTCTTCTTATGTAGCACATGCTGACCTCAAATTCCTGACCTTCTTGCTTCAGCCTTCCAAAGCGAGTTTATTGTTTGTATTGTCCCTCCCCCACCCCTCTTCTATCCTCTATCCTGTCTATGATGTCCTGTGTGGATACAGGATGCAACTTTATAATTCGCTAGTCCGATATCCCTACTCCCCAAAAGGATTTCATTCCTCCAGAAATTCTTTTAAAATCTCTATATGCAGGCATGTTCTATATGAATTCAAATAATTGGATATAAGGGCCAGAGAAAGTATAGGATTATTTCCATGGTATCCAGACATTAAGGAAAGCCAATTTGCAATTAGGTGATTAACGCAAAAGCCAGTGGTAACAAGCAACGTGCTATTATTCCAAACATCTTTGCTACAAATTACTGTTAAAAGCTTCTCCCTGTGTGTTTCACTTTGTCTTGACTGCCTGGTGATGACTTAAGGTGATGAGCGCATGAGATGGTTAAGATAATTGCCCAGCAACTGCAGAATGCTACATGTTATCTCCTGCAAGCCACTCAGTGGCTGGGCCAGGCACCTGTCCAGGAAAACCTTCTCACTACAGCGCAGAAGAGCCTGCAGAGCTCAACTGCATTCTCCTGGTTGGCCTTGACCTATTCATTCATCCCTGAAGCCAATGTCCAGGGCTATACCGCATCTCACCATATGTTCCTTCTGTTTGCGCCATCACTCACAGAGATGCCTGCTGGAGTCTCTCCAGTCTGGGTAAAAAAAAATGCCTTGGCTATAATTGTTTTCTGGGCCCACCTGGCTCCGGGTAACAACACTGCAGAGATTCTGTTCTATATTTGAAAAAAAAAAAAAAAGGTAGAACTGTTGATGCCTTAGCCCACACTTGAGAATAAATTAGAGTCTCTGGCTAAATTAAGCAAATATATGCATACATTCATATATCCACTGTAAGTGACAAACAGTTCGGAATTATCTATTTCAGCATCCCTTCCAATTTTCTTCATTAAAGAGTGGTGATTCATTCGGCTACATGTGGCTAAGAGTAATACAGTCACTGTGATCCTCCTCTGTCCTCTTAGCTCATCCTCCTGTGTACATGCTACCCGTTGATGCTGCATCCTCCTACCTTAACATGCTATGTACACACTAGTCATTGATGCTCCTCTCTTCTTCTGTAGTTTCACTTCCTACCCTGGCACCTGTCCCCTCTGCCACTTCCTTTAGCAAGGTTTCATGTTGTTTTTGCAAAGGATACTCAGCGCCTTTGGTGGTGACTGCTCAAAATTTAACTTCCAAATGCACACATGAGCAGTGGTCATAGCACTTAGTATTATCTGCCATTGGCCGTGGAATAGATACAGAAACATAGGGAGAGGCTTTTCCCCCTGTGTCTTCTCCAAATGCTTGCTTTTGCAAACAAAGACACTCCCTCTTTGGAGCCCTGATTTTTGATGGTATAAGAATGACTGACTGGGGGCTGGAGAGATGGCTCAGTGGTTAAGAGCACTGATTGCTCTTCCAGAGGTCCTGAGTTCAAATCCCAGCAACCACATGGTGGCTCACAACCATCTGTAATGAGATCTGATGCCTTCTTCTGGTGTGTCTGAAGACAGCTACAGTGTACTTCTACATAATAAATAAATCTTTAAAAAAAAAATGACTGACTGACTTCCAGGCTTAGTACTATTGTGGAAGAGAAACCAGACCCTTGCCTGGTGTGGTGGTGCATGCCTTTAATCCCAGCACTCCACTCGGAAGGCAGAGGCACGAGTATCTCTGTGAGTTTGAGACCAGCCTGGTCTACAAAGAGTTTCAGGGCAGCCAGGACTGTTATACACAGAAACCATGTCTTGAAAACCAAGAAAGAAAGAAAGAAAGAAAGAAAGAAAGAAAGAAAGAAAGAAAGAAAGAAAGAAAGAAAGAAAGAAAGAAAGAAAGAAAGAAAGAAAGAAAGAAAAGAAAGAAGAGAGAGAGAAAAGGAAGAAAGAAAAGAAAGAAAGAAAGAAAGAAAGAAAGAAAGAAAGAAAAGAAAGAATAAAAAGAAAAAAACATGACCCCACTGCACTGCAAAGAACTGGACCAAGTGGCTGCAGTTGCAAGGCCTGGTGCTTAACTATTTCATGTCCACAGAGCTGAAGGCGACCACCTCCAAACAGTCGCGATCTTCCAAGTCTTTTCACCCTCAATCTATTCCATAAAAGGATGATCAGTGACCAAGAGTACACATGTAATATTTCGACTACTATCAGCAAAAACAACATCTAGCTGAAAACATCCTAAGAGTTCATGTGTCAAAGGTACTTCACGCCAGAGACATTAACGTAGTCTTCCCATGCTTCCAAAAACGTCTTCAACACCTCATACTTCTGTTTCCATTTCCGTTTGTTTTCCTTTGTTTTTTGTTGTTGTTTTGGCTTATTTGTTCAAGACGGGTCTTCTTATGTTGCCCAAGCTAGCTTCAAACTCAGGTTGGCCTTGAGTTTAGGACCTTCCTATACGCCGAAATCAGAGGAGCTCGCAACCAGACCTGGTTTGAAAGGTTGTTTGTTTCTAGTGTTGTTCATTTATACTGTTATTCTATTTGTCACTGCGTACGTGGGGATGGGCGTGGGGGGACTGTGAGCATGCCTGTCTGCGAAGGTCAGAGGACAACTTAGGGGAGTAGCCCTCTCTTCGTGTGGATTGAACCAAGTGGTCAGGCTTGGTAGCAGGCACCATTGAACTCCTGAGCCATCTTGCCAGTCCTCGGTCTTGCCAGTTCCTGTAAGAGCCGACTGGTGTCAACACTGATGCCCAACGTGTTGGGACTGATAAGCCCGCATGCCTGTCTTACACCACTTCACTTTTCGTACCAGCCCTCCCATGTGGTTATGTTTTACTTTCCTGTCAATACTTTCTCCTAAACACTCAGCCCCAAACCTAGACAGTCTTTAACCACTGCTGATCACACGCATTACTCTGTGGCAATTTTTTGTATTTTCAGAACCGTAGAGACAGGCAAAATAAGAGATATTTAATTTTGTAAATATCTGGTGGAGATTACAGATTTACCCATAAAACCTCATGAATTTTTTTTTACTTGTCTAAAATTCTTTTGCATCAGAATGGTACAACATTTACTGTCTCTGGTTACCAAACCATCCCGCTGGGTTTTACCCACACATACCCCCAGTGGTGCTGGGGATAAAAACCAAGTCTCTGTCATTTTAGGCAAGCCCTGAGCTATACCCCCAGTACCCCACAGACTCTAATGGCACCAGAATAGATGGAACACGTTCACCATATGAATGACAACAGATGTGGGCACAGCGACGAAGATCTGTTGCCAGAAACAGAAACGAAATTTCAAATTACTGTTCATTCCCTCTGTTGACTGTTACTCTTACCACAGCCAAAACAATATTGTAGTTTCTGCAGCTTTGATGATAATAGCTGTTAGTTCTGATCTGTGTTTGTGTCATAGTGGAAAAAATAATGATCTCTGACATTTACCTCTGTTTGGTTAAGTCTTTGATTCGTAGGTCATATCTTTTGAGTCATGGAATTCCAGCTGGTGGAGTTGGGAGGCATCGTTTTTGTTTAGCCAGAGTAGTTCTAACCTCTGTAACCATCGCATTACTGCAGCTAAAAGGCCTTTGTTTCCCTCCTGGATTCTTTCTGCTTGTGCTTCTAACTGGTTTTACATCCATTCCCTCTCCCCACCATAATAATACATTGTTACTAAATAAACAACCCTGCCCAAAAATTCCAGTATGTCTCTACAGACACACTAAGCACAAACGCCCTTCCCACAGCATCTAAAGCCTCCACAAAATGACTGCAACTTGCCTGTGTCACACAGGATGAGTGCCTCCTATAAGAAACGACTGGCAGTTAACTTAAGTTTCTGGAGTCCATGCCCTTCAGCCTTGCGCCTGCCTGTTGCTACCTCTGTGACTCTCGGCAAATTCTTTAAAGTCTTTGAGAACTAATCTCATTAGCAAAGTTGAAATAACTAAAGGACAAATTTTAAAGTGAAAGTGAATTACTGTTATTTTAAAATGTTCTTTGGTTTGTTGCCCCTCATGCCTAAGTATTTTCCCTTTCTGGGCTGAACAGTTAGCTCCTTCTCGGTTGCTCTGGAATCCTGTTTTTCTGCCTCTGACAGGACAGTATCAACTACTTATAGGATGGAGTAACTGGTGTGCAAACAAACCGGGTTTAGATCTCCAGACCTAATGTAAGCATCTAGATTCCATATCTGTAACCCCATCACTAGGGACATGGAGACATAGAAAGAAACGCACCAAAAAACTTCTGATGGTGTACTGAGGCTTCTCGGCACTTCCACGGACATTAACAGAGTGATGTCATCTGATACAGACTCATGTAGAGTTTTGCTAAGACAGACTCATGTGCTAAGACAAGACACTTAGTGAGGCAAGATCTGAGGAAGACATGCGATGTGTGGAGGGAGTATATATAGGACTCAACAGACTGTGAAAGGGCCTTGCTCATAGAGCTGGCTTTGTTATGCTTCTTGTCTCTCATTTAACTGATCTCCACTTCATCAAGAGAGAGGAACAGCCAAGAACTTCTCCTAGCATCCTTGGTCATCTTGACTTCTCCTGCCGACTCAAGCTAATTCGGCTAAGGCCTGGCTGTCTCTGCTAGGTCATGCCATCGCTGCTGATTTGTGTTTGTTATCCCAACACTACTCAACTGGACTGCTGATGTATCTGTGAGGTGTTTGTGAGTGGATCGAGCTGCCCCTGCTGACCTATGAATTGAACGGCTGATTTCCTGACAACACAGATGGGATTTGCTCCAACGAACCATTTCTAAACAGGCCCACGTCCCTCGTATCATAATAACTTTTCTTTTCCACTACCTCTGGGGGGTGGTAGTCTAGAAGGAAGGTTAAAGCATTTAAGAACCATCATTAAAAGTAGGCTTTGAAAAATCTAAGCCTACATGTGCCATCCCTTGTCCTTTGTCCTATTGCTTTAACAATATTTGTATATTCACTTTATTTTCCTTCTAGTCTTGCTAAATTCTAGCACTTTTTAAGAGCTTTCTCTTTGAATATGAAGCAAGGTATCTTAGTCACTCTTCTATTGCTGTGAAAAAACTGCCACAGCCAAGGCAACTTATGAAAGAACGTGTTTAATTTGGCTTACGGTTCCAGAGGGTGAGAGTTCATGATGTCAGAGGCAAGTAACGGCTGAGAGCTTAGCTATTGATCTTCAACCACAGCATACACACACATGAACACTCACATATATACATATATGCATGAACATGCATGCATGCATACACACACACACACACACACACACACACACACACACACACACAGGGTTGGGAGAAGCACTGGGAATCACATGAGTCTTTTAAAACCTTTGATGCATTTTCCCCAATAAGGCCATACCTCCTAATCCTTCCCAAACAGTTTCACCAAACAGGAATCAAATATTCATATATATGTACCTATGGGGGGTCATTCTCATTCAAACCACTATACAAGGCCTAACTAAAATCCTGTGAAATCTGTTTAGCTATATTTGATTGAAAATATCAGTAGTTCTCAAGGTATTCCATTCAAACAATTAAAAATACAATATTTCTTTTAAATATGGTTTTTTTTTTAAAAGAAAAGTCCATTTGGAGGCCTGCAAGATGATGCAGGTAAAGAGCTAGCTACCGAACCTGACAACTTGAATTCAATCCTTAGGTCTCACATGATAGGAGAGAACCAACTCCTGAAAGCTGTCTTCTGACCGTCACATCTGTGCTGTGTCATGCATAAGCACCACTTGAATGCATATAAATAGAATGACATGTAATTAAAAATTTTTAAACTTCCACTTAAAAAAATTTAGCAACAATATGGGTTGACTATGTTATGGGTTATTGCTTTGTTCTGACTTCACTTTGGTGGATGTATGGTGACATATGTGCTCACATGTGTATGCATGTGTGTAGCATGTAGTACAGGTGCCAATATAAGATGTTCTTATTTAGGACTTTGCTTTTTTAGTCAGGGTGTCTCATTGGCTTGGAGTCTCCTAAAGAGATTCAACTGGCTGGCTAGCAAGCCCGAGGGACACACTGACTCCACCTCCCATGGCTGCTCATCTGGCTTACTGGGGAGGTGGGGTCTGGAATCCAGAAACTGAACTCAGGTCTCACACCTATGCATCAGAGCTGTCTCCCAGAATCTTTGCTCTTTTGGATACAAAATCAAATCACCCTACACAGCCCAGGTACACCATAAACTGCCTCTGTCTTCTCATCATCAGATTATAGGCTAAACATAGCTCTAATGGTATCGCCTTTTCTCCATGGTGCTGGGCTACAGACACAGGCCACCATGCTCAGCTCACGTTTTTAATGGAGCAGAACTTGAAGAAAGCAAAGGGATCAAAGGCCCGGCTTTACTTTCATCTCCTTATTTTTAAATCATGCAGTGTGAGCCACTTTCAGCATAACTTTCTGCATGTATAATGATGGGTAGAGATGATATCAAGGATTGAGGCATAAAAAATGCATAAGCTGATGATAAATCTGTTAACATACTTTCTGAATGACTTACTTATGACAGATATGGGCAATGCTGTTTATTTTCACCATTTTGCTTAAGGAATTTTGGACCTGAAAATTAAACCAAGCTTAGCCCATTCAACTGGAAATCCAGCAGAAACCTCTGAGCATCTGTTCACTGATGTTTGGAATGTTACATGAAAACGAAGCAAAATAATATCATTTTATGTATAGCATATATAGTTTTTTCTTTATAAAAATAACTGAAATATAATTAGATCATTTTCCCCCTTCCTTCTTCTACTTCCAACTCCTCCCATACCCTTCCCCCAATCACTCCCAAATGCATGGCCTCTTTAGTTATTATTGTCACATAGATAAACAGATACATATGTAAATGCAAACCATTGAATCAAATTAGTGTCGCTTTAGTGTACATATAATTTCAGGGATGACTACCTGTGACTGGAAAACACTTGGGTACTCGTCCCTGGAGAACACTGATTTTCCCTTTCTTAATCCTCCATTGCCTGTAGCTTCTCATCTAGGGTGGTTTTTCGATGACATTTTCCCCAGCCACACATGCACGTAGATTGGTGTTGCCATTGCTCAGGTCTTGCTTTGGTGACCGTAGGTTTGAGATTTTGTGGGTACAGCTTAATTGTCTCACAGCTGACATCTGAGTTCTGTGAATCTTATAATCTTCCTGCTCTTTCTACCACCATGTTCCCTGATCCTTGAGTCGCACTGTACTGTGATGTAACAGCTAGGGCTCAGGGTCCCATGGTCAGTGTTCTCTGTATTTTTATAGGTGTCTGTCTGTTGCAGAAAGAAGCTTCTTTGATGGGGGCAGGGGAGATAGCCATGGGGGATGGGGATGGGGATGGGGATGAGTATTAGAATTCAGTTGGGAATTTGTTGATTACAGAAAGTGTCAGCAGTAGGATCTCCTCTATCATCTATGATCTCACCAGCTGTGGGTGGTTGCCTAGGTTTATAGCACTAAATATGATTTTTCTCCTATTGATTGGGCTAATATAAAAACAATATTTTAAAAGCATCATTCATTAACTGCTGGTTACAAATAAGCAACTAAAACCTGAGTGTCTCTCTATGAATGACAAGGAAATAAAAAGGAGGACATGACTATTGCTGAAGTATGGAGAAGATTTCTATCATAGATACGCAGGAGAACATAGCCAGAGGCAGAGACATCTGGGAGAGTCCAGAGAGAACACGACCCTGACCTGGGGAATGTGAGGAGAGAAGGGAGAGGGGCGAGCTAGGAGACCAGAAGGGTAAAGGGTAGACAAAAAGGGACAGGGAGCCAAAATGGCTTGATTATATAGGGAAGGCGGCTGGGAAAAGGACAGTCCAGCCCCTGGGCTGGAGGCATTTAGGGTAAGGGCCAGGGAATGCCATACACTGGAGCAGGTAGGGACTGGGTGGGATGGGAGAACTTGGTGGCCAGGTCTGCTTTGATCTGTTCAATAGGCACCTTAAGTAGCTTTTGTCCTGGGTTTTGAGACCTACTAATACTTTAGACTTGTTTTAAACTCTGTATACAAAATGTATGTGATTAGAGTATGCTGGACAAGACACTTTGGTTAATGGAATACTTGATAGCATCCCGAATGCAGGGCCACAGTCCAACACCAGCCTTCCAGTGCCCTGGTCGGGTGTCTAAATGTTGGGATAGGGGTTGCTGCCATTGGGTTTCTCTTGCTCTCGTGGTTGGTGGTGCTGCTCCCTTCATTTGGAGATAACCTTAACCACAATGTTACTAAACTGATAAGTAGCACAGGCTCAGAGATAACCACAAGCCAGGCTCTCACTCTGTTCCAGCCATATCAGGGAAAAGATACTGTTAGTTTTTTCTCCTTTGGCAGAGATTTGTGCTCTGTGGCCTTATCAGATGAGGCACTGGCTTGTGAAACAAAGTACAATTAAAGGTAATTTGAAGATTTCTGGTCTTTAATTAGCCTCAAAAATCCAGCATTTATTTACTTCTTCCGTTGGGGGTGGGGTAGGGGTGGGGGTGGGAGCCACGTAAATGGCGATGCTGAAGAAATGGGTTACCTGGCAAATATGGCTCAGGGGAGGAAGAGTCTAAAGATAATCTTCCCCCTACTGCCCTGCAATCTGGCAATCTATGGCTCAGTTTTCAAAGATGACTTTCAGAAAGAGAGCTCTTGGGGAATTTCTGAAATGCCTAAACTGTTTGGGAAAACTCTGCTTGCCGTGGCTGGTTATGGAACATGATGACAGCAGAGTGGGTGAGACCCTGCACATGAGTCACAGGATGAAGAATCAGTGTGGAATTCTATTCAGTAGCTGGTAGAAGACAAGCAAAAAATATAGGTGAACTCAGTCAAAAGGGGACTGGAAAGGAGGAAGAGGAGGAGAAAGAGAAGGAAGAGGAGAAGGGGGAAGAGGAGAAAAAGAAGAAAGAGAAAGGGAGAAAGAGGAGGAGAAAGAGAAGGGAGAGGAGAAAAACAAGGAAGAGAAAGGGAGAAAGAGGAGGAGAAAGAGAAGGAGGAACAAGCAAAAAGAAGAGGGGGGAAAGGAAGAAGCAAAGGAGGAGAGGGAGAAGTAGGAAGGGAAGCGGGGGGAAGGAAGAGGAAGTAATGAAATAAGAATTTTCCTTTTGGAAAAGGACTCTGGAGAGAATATGGTGTGATTACACAGGCCTAAGAGGAAATCCAGCCATGCTAGGTGGTGTGCCCGTCATGTCAGTACTGAGGAGAGTAGAGGAGGAGGATCACAAGTTCAAGGCCAATGTGTGGGCCACATGCTGAGATGCTTTCTTTTAAAAAAAATGTCTTGATGTAAAAAAAGACAATCAGGTTATGATTCCATTTGGGTGAAGTGCCTAGAAAGGACAGATTCACAGAGTGGAGAGTTTAGATAAGAAGTCATCGGTGGATGAAGAAGGCAAGAGGTAGTTCTTGACGATGGGTCAAGGGGTTCTGTTGTGTGATAAAATTGCTTTGGAACCAGAGAGCACATTATAAAGCCATTTAACTGTGCTATTTAGAGAAATTTCAAAGGCAAGCTCTGTGCTCTGCACGTGCTACCACAACTTTAGAACAGGAAAATAAGCGGGAACTGGAACCAGCCCCCATGATTAAAAAAAAAAAAAGCAAGTATCAAACACTCCAGCAGAAAGCTACCATTAATAAGTAGTGATCCTTCTGAATAGGGAGGTGCCCAGAAGTAAAACTGACCATAATAGCATCCCGTCCACTGATGGTGTTTTGCATTTAAGTATTCTGCACGCAGCCATATTTACTTGGGAAGAAGAAAACCATGGTGAGCGGTCTGCAGTTGATGAATAGTTTGCTGCAGAGGAAGAGTCTTTATCACAAAATCCTGCAAGTACTAGGTTGGGGAACAAAGTTCATTTAACACCCCATCAAGATGTAAAGAGAACAAACTTAGAAAATCTAGCCACACGAGGTGAGGCCCATCCTTGAGATTCCATGATTCACAGACTTTTAGAAAAATGTAGACAGTTCGCGTCTACCACTCACAGGAGTAGGTGAGTCTCCTCCAGGACCACAGGATAGAGCCCACTCCTGTCAATATAGGGCTACAGAAATGCCTTTGCTACTTGTACTGGGGCAGTGCCTCTTCAGAGGTGCTCTCCAGGTCAGCAGCAACAGCTCTTCCAAGGGGCGAAATGCAGGTACCCAGAACACCAGAAGTTCCAGAAAGGGACCTCAAACCCGACCACGTAATCCTGGTGCCAGCGAAACCGTGAAATCTCCAGATTGGGAGCCATTAGTAGGGAGCCTTAACAAACTGTACAGGTGGTTAACCACGCCCAACTGGCTCAAGGCAGATCTCTAGAATAGGAACAACTTTGATAGGAATAACCCTGAAACCCGGTGCAGGCGGCTTTCTTATTTGACTCCGGAAACTGCCTATCTGTTGCCAGTGTCAGTGAAGGAGCTTTGGAAGGACCTTGGAAGTCACTGTGCTCAGGTGACAGCACAGGCCCGCACTGAGTTCAGAGTGTCCGATTCCCGTCACTTCCACTCAATTTCTTATTAGGAAGCTATCTGTAACTTACAACGTCCATTTCCAAATATCGTTCTGAAGCCATGGTCCATCTTGCTGCTTGAGGGAAAACATTCCAAGACAGGCCTATCCAGTAGCAGGGCCCAGTCTTCTGTGGTGAAATGATCCAGCTCTTAGATTCCTTCTCTTCTTTCTCCTATAATCTTTCCTCTTCTTTCTGCTGTGACTACTCTGGAAAAATACAAGCTGATAGTAAGACTCTTTGCCTGTATTTCTTTTATATAACATGAGATTTAAAGAGAATTAAGGCTTTTTTCCCCATTGTATCCAAACCATTATCACTTTTCTGTAGTTAATTCCAGTGTCCTTAAGCCCATTCTGCCTTTTGCCTGCTGCCTGCCTGTTGCCAGCTCACATGACCAGCCAGTATTCAAAGGCATAAGGTCCCCATTCCTCCTTCCTCCGAGATCTACTTTCCAAACCACTGGGTCCCTTATCATTTCCCCACCGTCTTAGAGACATTTTCAGAGAGTTCACACTGCTTTCCAACTTGACCCTGATGTTCCTTTCTTTGGATAACGACCTCTTTCTATAATTTGCACTCCAATTATATTTACCTCTGGCAGCTGTAGGTAACAGCCGTGCAGGATCCAGCAAATGGCACCTCTACCATTCTTCCCAAAGAAAGCTTAGCAAATAAAACTATATTTAAAAGTATAAAACACGAGCTAGGTCTGATACTCCACATCTGCAATCCCAGCATCTGGGAGACTGAGACAGGATTACTGTAAGTTCATAACCAGCTTGGGCTACGTGGAGAATTCCACTAAGTCCCTGTCTCTAAAACCAAAAGCAAGCAGACAAACAACAAATCATGCTCCCAAAGAACAACATGTAAAACATAGATTTTCCCCAGATATTCAAGTTATGCTTGCACTTAGGGATGCCTGAAATCTGAATGTAACTTACCAGCCAGTCCCAGATTATGAAATTTATCCCCAATAGGGAATATAGTGGGATCGTTCGTTTGTTTGTTTGTTTGTTTAGTGAGATGGTTATCGGAATAAAGGAATTTGAAGAGGAAAAGCTGCAATTTCTAAAATTTGATAGAAACTTTTTTTTTTACCATGAAAATATTCATTGACTTTTAGAATCAGGGTCTTAAGTAAATACCGTAGCTGATAAAGAGGATTTGGTGGTGCTGGTGGGAAACAGCATGCTTTTGTCTCTGTATAAGTCAGAAATACTTTATCTGACTCATGTTTGCAGAGGTCTTAGGCCAAGGTTGGCTCAAGCCATTGTTCTGGGTCTGAGGCAAGCCAGGACACTATGGTAGCGGTGGCAGTAGTGGTAGGGTAGGATGGTACTGGTGACAGAAGCTGCCTCTAGGCAGCCAGGAAGCAGGAAGAATGGGAGCAAGGGCAGAACACAGCCTGCAAAGATGTTCCCATGGAACTCTCTTCTTCTAACCCCCCCCCTGTTGATAGCGCTATCACGTCACGAGTCATCACATCATTAGCCCGGCTACGGTCAATCTCTTCCCCATGACTCAGTCTACCCGGTAGGGATTGAGCTTCCAGCAGCCAAGTCTTTGGAGCTGCGACTTTATATCCAAACTTTCTTAGGCAGCGTTGCTGCAGCTGCGATGAAACCCCATGAACAGAGCAAGCCGTGGAGGCGAGTGTTTATTTGACTCACCTTTCCACAGCACTGCTCATCGTCAGAAAAGTCTTGACAGGAACTCAAGCAGAGCAGACACCTGATGCCGAGCTGGTGCAGAAGCCATGGAGGAGTGCTGCTGACTGGCTTGCTCCCTGTGGCTTGCTAACCATGCTCTCTTACAGACACCCGGACTAGCCCGGTGGCAGCCCCACCCACAATTGGTCTGGGCCCTCCCCCACCAATCACTGATTAAGAAAAAGCCCTACAGGCATTTAAAGAGGCGTTTTCTCAATGAGGCTCCCTTCTTTCTCATGACTCCAGCTTGTATCAAGTTGACATAAACTTAGCCAGCACAGCTGACCTCTTGTCAACCTGACACACAAACACATCACTCTTAGGCCACCACTTTTCCTTTCTTGTTCATCCCTACGATCACACAGTAGTAGAAACATCACAATATAAAACATTTTAAAGACTTAAAAAGTCCCACAGTCTTTACAAATTCAGATGCTTTAAAATCCAATCTCTTCAGAAGTTCGGTCTTTTTAAAAGTTCGGAGCCTATCAGCTGTGGGCTCACATCAGATCAGAAGTTAATTAAATGTTTTAAGAGGGAAGAACCAGGGTATGATCAAAACAAAACCAAATTCCAACAGTGTAAATAACTCGGTGTCCAGTGTCTGGGTTCCCAGGGGCTTTGGTCACTTCTCAGCTCTGCCCTCTAACCGTACACATAGCTTGTCTAAGCTGTGGCACATCCCATTACACTGCTGCTGCTGTCTTGGTGGTCTGCTCATGGTGCTAAAACCTCCAAAATCTTAGGCTCTCTGCTGCAACTGAGCTACACTTTCACCAATGACCTCTCCTGGGCCCTCTTCCTGGTGCCGAGCCTTAAGTTTTCTGCACGACCTCTCTAATCCAGGGCCTCCAACTGTTACAGAGGCTGCACCTCCAACAGTGGCTTCTCCTGGCTTCTCTCAGTGCAAGCCTCAGCTGTTCTCTATGACCCCTTCATGCCTTTAAAACCAATACCATCTGGGTGACTCTTAAGTTTACCAAGTTCAGCTGCTAGGTAAAAGTAGAGCATTGACCGCCTCTGGACACAGCGTTTGTGTGCTGACTCTAAGGAAACACTTTTTCAGAAGATTTCACCTCAGTAATGCTTGCTGGTCTCCTTCTCAACCACTGCTAAATTCTCAACATGGGGAGTTTGACGATAGGTGGTTATCCCATGCTGCCACTAGGGTGGATGCTGGGCTGTAGGGAAGCTCCAGGGGTGGTAAATCACACTCTGAGATATGGGAACGATGGAGCTGGTTTGGGGGTCCCCAGGCCTGCAACAAGGCCAGGGCTGTGGGGTTCTCAGACTCTTGGACACCCAGGCAACCCTGGGAGTTGAGGAAGAGCTGAGAATGGAGTCAGGGCCTGTGGATTGGGGACAGCATCATCTAGCCCAGGTTGCGGGGTGGGGGTGGTTAGGAGGGGAGCCCGGGCTTGTCTCATAGTTGATTGTCCCTGGCTTAGCGGAGGCTGGCTGGAAGTGCAGAGAGGCCTTCTACAGAAGATTTAGCTGCCACTCTTTAGGCAAAGAGGACCTGTCTGTTCCCATGGTGGTGGTAGATGAGAGAGATAGTCTGTGGTTCTAAACTGTTTACTGACTGTTCATAACGGAAAATGGATGCATACCTAACCATACCCACTTCTCAGGGTGGACCTGAGATTAAATACCTTTTACAGGGCGGAATGTCTGGGGAGGGAAGCTTATTGGCTAAGACCGCAGGGCCTCTAGGTACCTCATTAGCATAGAGAACTCTGTTCTGGACCTACATGACCACCTGTCACATTTTCTTATGTGAGGAGTAAAGCATCTGTTCCAGGCCAGGACTCTGGTAGGGAGCAGGGGGTTGCCTAAGTCTCAGGCGTGCACCCACCAAGCCTCTGGGTCTCAACCCTCTCTACCTTACCAAGCTTTCTGGCATGGTTTTACTGTTCCACACACATCTGTTGTCCCAGTAAAGCAAAGGTTTCATTCACTTCAGTGGTGCTGGTCTCTTGTTTTTCATGATTCTTCAGCCCCAGCTGATAAGACCCATAGGATCTTAACTCAAAATAACAAATATGCAATGACCCCAATGCTTAGTCTTTAACTCTCAAACTTCCCTCTGCAACTTTAGGAGCCAGGCCTCCATTATCTGCATTTCTCTCAACACTTTTCCTCTGTGTTCCCACAGAACAGCACACCAAGCTTTGAGCACTCAATGGCTTCTCTCACCTAAAGTTTCAAAAGTCCTTCCATAATTCTCCCTAAAATATCATGGTCGGGTCGGCCATAGCAATACCCCACCATCCTGGTACCAATTTCTGTTGTAGTTAGGGTTACTATTGCTGTGATGAAACACCATGACCAAAGTAAGTTGGGGAGGAAAGGATTCATTTGGTTTACACTTCCATATTGCTGTTCATCAAAGGAAGTCAGGATAGGAACTCAAACACTGTAGGGACCTGGAGGCAGGAGCTGATGCAGAGGCCATGGAGGGGTGCTGCTGACTGGCTTGCTCCCCATGGTCTGCTCAGCCTGCTTTCTTATAGAACCCAGAACCACCAGCCCGGGGATGGCACCACTCACATTTGGCTGGGCTCTCCCCAATCAATCACTAGTCCAGTCTTTGCCTACCACCCCATCCTACGGAGGTATTTTTCTCTTTTAAGTCCCTTTTATCCGATGATGCTAGCTTGGGTCAAGTTGACATACAACTAGCCAGCACTAAACTCTAACACTCTCCTTTTTGTTTAACATTTTCCAAATCCCTGTTTGTAGAAAAACTAAATATTTTATTTGTAAAATAAATATTTTTCTCTCCTCATTAGGGATGGTAGGAGCCAATAGTCTAGTTCCAGGTCTTACTTCAAATACTAAAGTTGATGAGTAATTCCGGTCCATTCCATAGTAATAGTAATAAAATTATTATTATTATTATTATTATTATTATTATTATTATTATTATTATTCCCACAATAAGGATGGTTGGACTAAGTGCAGTAATAAATACATATCTAAACATAGTCACACAACACAAATCTTATTCATGTTCATACAAATTCCAACACGGCTCTGAAACTCCCCTGACAAGTTCTCCTTTGATGGTGACTCAGGGATCCACACTCCTTGAATACAGCAGCTAAGCCAGCCACCGAGATTAAGAAGAGATTTAGAAGTACTCTGGCATTTAACTATTTTGGCCCAGAAAAGCATCTTTCTACTCATGTGTCATTGGCCAGACTTACCTCCCTGACTCTAACCTAACTGCAGACAGGCTGGCAACTAGGAAGGGCACAGTAAAATGGGGCACGTCTGAAGGGCCTTTCCCGTAAGCAGCACAGACTTTTACAACTCAAGCACAGCACGGTTTCATGGATGTGTTATCTCAAATCTGCAAACAACCACTTAAGGTGCGTTATTAATTTCACTTTATAAAGAAGCCAAGGCTCATAAAAGTTTACTAATTTACATGTAATTACCTCTAATCCTCACAGAAGTCTCCCAAGGTGTGTCTTATAAACTCTAGTTACAACTCAGCCTCCTAACAGTAAGAACTTGTCTAAAAGTCGACGGCAGAAGGAGGATTTGCTCTGTAGGAAAGACACCTCCATGCTTCACAAAGGACCCTGGACCATGCCCAGTGCCCAGCACTGACTGAAAGGACATGTGGGGAAGAAAAACAGCAAGGTGCACTCATATAACGCACACCAGGTACCGGAAGATGCCTGTGGAACCTCAAGTGGGTTCATGCTTAGGTTGGGACTCCTAACTTCAAAAGGTGCCATTTCCAAAGACTGCAAGAAACACAAAGCAGGCGCTGCATCAGAGTTGGGGTCTTTGGAAACCTAATGAGATAGATTCAAGGTTTAGAACCCACTTTTGGCCTAACTGGGATATATTTACTTGATTTGCAGCCTTTTCTCCATATAAATAAGTTATTGCCAGCCAGCCTGGTCTTCAGGAAAGTTTGTACCACACTGTACTGACACACACAGTGGCATACCTGGGCACAGCCACAGGTATACTGTGATCTGAGACATCTCTTTGCACCAGGAAAAGAAACGTGTGTGGGCGTGGAAATGGTCAGATGGGAATATGTGGGAAATTCTCTCAATCATCAGGCGGGTGAGAACTGGAGGAGGTAAGGCAGATTCCGCAGAAAGAGCTCCAGGAAACCGTGCTCCTGTCAGAAACAAACCCACCTGTGCACATTACCAGCCACCGTAACTCGGTCTTCTAATGGCAATTGGATGGAATAAGACTTACTAAAAATTCTAGGTTTGCAAGAGTGATTCTGAGTATATATGCCTACTCGTATGTAAATAAAATTGTAGATGCTCCCTAAATTTGACAGCAATGTTTTATCTCATATGAGCAATATTGAGCTGTGGAAATAAAAGATGTTTTTGTGAACTTTTAGCACAAAGAAAACCAAGCTTCAGTCAATCCTGCCTGTGAAAGTATGTTCTGTAATCTCTATAGAAATTTACATTAAAGTGTAAAATTTGTTGATAGATATTAAAATTGGTAAATCTCAAATAGTAAATACCCCAAGATATTGGGGAAGGTGCAGTTTAATTTCTGGGGTTTACTTGAGTGTGTAATATCTATCAGTTTTTTAAAATGTGTATGTCTTTGCAGCTTCTTTTCTCCAGTAAGCATCAATAGTTCCCATTTTTTTTTCTTTTTTTTCAGAGCTGGGGACTGAACCCAGGACCTTGTGCTTGCTAGGCAAGCGCTCTACCACTGAGCTAAATCCCCAACCCCAATAGTTCCCATTCCTTTCCTTAAAGAATCCTCCCTGCACATTTAGGAAGGCTTGGGTACTCCAGAGTTGGAATCCACCTTTGTGTTGGCCTCATTGGCAACACAGTGAGACAACACAGCACTACCTACTGGCCTAGGAGACCTCCAGTCAGTTTGACATCTGAAGCTTTTCTTTAGTAAGAAAGAAGGGGGAGGGGGGAGAAAAAGAAAAGAAAAGAAAAAAGAAGGAAGGAAAGAAAGAAAGAAAGAAAGAAAGAAAGAAAGAAAGAAAGAAAGAAAGAAAGAAGAAAACCTTGTAGACCACAGTATGGTTAGTTCCCATGCCGGCTATTTCAAAGCATCATAACTTTTTGAAGATTTAAATTACTCATTGCAGGAGATTAGACTTTAATCTGCAGACATTGATTTGAAATTCCACCGTCAAAGGCAACCCCAGCTTGCTGCTGGTTATATCTCTACTCAGATTGTACTTATCAATCCTGAGTATTGTTCAACATGAAAGGACAAGTGTGACTCAGTAGGGCTGGAGGGGGAAAAAAAGTCCTTGGTGAAAGTGGCCTGAGAAAGCCAACAAAGGACCTTCTGCTTCACTCTACATAAACTGAAACCATGCACACTCTCTGGGGAGGGAGACACTAGAGTTTCCACCTGGTGCCAACTAGAGTTTGCCCTCTCGATGGTGGATATAGGATCCCTTCTGTCACTGATAGACAGCAAGAAACTGGAGAGTGCCCAGGAAACATGCGGTGCTGGTTATGGAAAATGCAATATCAAATGAAAACGGTTATATCAAAATGCTATTGCACATGCACGACAGATGACTGGTGATTTTTTTTATTTGAAAAATGTTAATTGCCGTCCATACTTTTAGGAAGTTCTGCTTGAAGGCAGAAATAGCCTGTCTCACATGGAGTGTTTTTAATATATTGCCCCGAAGAAGGAAACAACAGTGAGGTAAGATACTCTTGCCATTTCATCAAATTATGTCAAAATACCATGCAGGCCTTACGTTGTTCCTCAAACTCTACATTATTCAGAAACGGTCCCCTTGTTTCTTAGTTGGGGACCCAAAATGAACACATTTGTTAAGGGAAAGGAAAAAAAGACAAGTACAAAATCAGAGGTCAGGTGTGAGTAGGATGTAGAACCACCCCGATCATAAATTGAGATGAATTCTCTCCAGAAAATGTCCTCCTAAGAATGCATTATATTGTTCCTCAACACAAAGGACCCAAGGCTCTGTTTTCAGTAAACGCGTATGATTCTATAGACAGTCCAGTGGCCAATCTGAGGGTCACTGAAGCCACTCTAATATTTTCCAGTACTTCTCAATGTTTTGTGAGTTATAGATGATTTTGAAGAATTTGATCCACACGCCAGTGGAGAATATGTCCACAGTAGAAAGTCCTCCGTGAGAATAGCTTTATTCATACTTGTATCTCCTCCAAATTCTACTTCAATTGGGGGGAACCAGAAAAAGGATCATCTGGAGCTAGATGGATGAAATCCCAGGATAATATTTTAATATTTTGGGGGAGATTTGAAGAAGATTACGTGGCCTTCACCTCTCTTCAGGTCCGGTGTGTTTGGATGACTTCTCTAACGTAGTCATCTAACCGCAGCAAGACTGGAACTTAAACAAAATCTCTGAATTTCAATACAACATAACCAGCGCTTGTCATATCAACCTGTAAATTCCATTTGCTTCCAATGAAAGATAAAATAAATTTCACGGTGGATAAATCCATTGCAAAAAGAGCCCGTGGCTAATTCAGTAGAATTCCTAAGAACTTATAATACATTAAAAAAAAAAAAAAAAACAGTAAGCAAGATAAAACTAATAGTCCCAGAAGGCAAACACGGGGGCTGCTGTCTGGCTTTTATGATTACGGATAATGACAGCAATGTGGTAACAGAAAAGTAAAGAAGAGAAAGTATACAGCCCCACATGCACACCAAGCCCATTGTGAGCCACATAAAGAGGAAACGGAAATACAGCCTTTGAAACGCAGCTGTCCACTCCCTGCTATTTCCAACCTAAACACAGCCACTTTCCACCAGCATCCAGCAAATGGAAATGGGGTTAGCTCATGGACCCAGGGGATTAGCGCATCCCAGACAGAGCACCCTGCATACATTTGACCACTCCCAACCTCAGCGCTGCGGATGGTGGACATAGAAGACCAGGGCTGGAAAACCCTCTTCAGAGCAGATCGGGAAAGCCAGCAACTCCTGCAGACACCAGATTGCCACTCGTTAACAGAAAACAAAATGCATCAGCTAGAAAACCAGTCTAACTGGAAAGTGTCTTTCTTCCCCCTAGACTAGGACAGGGAACTCCACGGAGAAAATGAGTTTAAAGGTGCAGGTCTTAGCCCCTCCGCAGCTCTTCCACCACAGGAGCACCACAGAGCTCACTTCCAATACTAGAAGGAGGCTTTCTTCTCTTGTCCATGTTTGGATGATTCTGACACCGCGGGCTAACATTTGGAATCAAATCTTCAAGGATGACAATGTGAGCAACAATCGGGGAAGAGCAGGCTTGGAGGGTGCCCTCATGTAGGGTAGTTACTGTGTTTGTTCGGTTCCGTCGGCGTTAGCTCCTTCTCGTGGGTATTAAGGGTTTGAATGAAGTCTGCGCATTCTCAGTGCTGTAACAGAATCAACTTGTTTGTAGCTAATGGCTAGAAGGCTTTCGTTTCTTAATATATAGCCCACAGCTTATGAATTTGATTATTCATTCAATGAGCATTTATTGATCTCTCATACACCTTATATCAGGCTAGGTGTAGATATGAGGTATGACCTAGTTTCAAGGCCTGTTTCTGTGGAACAGTGGAACTGATATTTCACTCCAGTGTCTGTTTTCTGTTTACTGTTAGAACCAAATAAAATTATATATGTATATGATATATATATATACATATTGAATAATGGAGCCTCTGCCTTTAAGAAAAATCAGTTTGAGAATATAAGCATGTACATAGTTCCTAAGAGATATTGCTACAACAGAGTGCACTGTGGAATGTGAAAAGTCAGAGAAAAGAGCAGCAGATTCTGTCTGGAAGGGGATGGGAACACTGTGAAATACTAAAAAGAAGGTGACAGAAGGATGAACATGACAGGGCAGAAAAGTGAAGGCTTCCTCCACCTGACCCCAGAGGCAGAAGCCCTCCCTGTAGCAGCAAAAGAGTTCATCCTCTCAAACCAAGGGCACTTTTGTTTTGGGAAACTGGAATTGGCTCAGGTACTGGGATAGTCCAGTCCAAAACACACATACACAAACACACACATGTATACACACATATGCATATACTCATGTACATATACATGCATATATACATGCATATATACAAATGCATAATATACACCAAGCATTCATACATGCACATATATACATACATAAATACATATATACACATGTACATGTATGCAATATACAGATATATATACAAATATACTATATATACACATAAACATGCTATAAACAGACATACACACACATTGCACATGTATAAAACATATATCATATATACCCAGATACACATATAAACACATGCATACACACACACACACACACACACATACACACACACACACATACACACACACACACACACACACACGATGCCTGATCCTCATGGCATTTCTCCCCGTTCCAGAGTGTGCACTAGGTGTGCAATTCACCCCGAGGCTGCAGTTCAGGGAAAGGAGATGTACAATCAGCAGGTGAGTCATAGAGGAAGTGGGGGAGCAACTACTAAATGAACCCAGAGTTAAAAAATAAAATAATTAGAGTAACACAATATATCTGTGAGATTTAGGACCGTGTGTAGTCCATGGGTTTCCATTAGAGAAATCTTAGCGATGCAGTCACCAGGACAGGTGTAGTAGCACAGCACAGCCTTCTGAACCGGGTGCGCTATTTCTTCTAAGGTTCTTCATGAGGTTTTCTGCATTGGCAGAACAATAAGAACCAGATAGGAAACATGATTGCTTCCCCACACCCTAGCCTCCACAGGCATAGCAAATCAATTATACAACGATCCCCCCTGGCTCTTTACTGCCATTCCTCATCAGCCGCTCTACAAAGAACACGCTAAAAATACCGAAGAAAGATCAGACTCGCAGTCTCATCAGAGTGACAAAAGACAGACCAACAGAAAGCTCTCCTTGCTTCGAGATACTCAGTGCGTAACAGCTGAGCGGCTGCAGCGGGTAAGGCGGGTAAGGCGGGATGCCCACTGAAGCCTCAGACCTTTCTCGAACCTAGAAGCTGCAAAACAGCTTTAAGGAAAAGCAGATATCTCTGAATCCACCTTAAATCAGGCTTTAAGATTTTGACTCAGGATGACTCACGAGGAGGGACAGGCAGGGTTCGTTTGGTGTACAGTTTTCCTCACAAGACCTGCATCAAAGGCCGAGCTCCAACTGTAACAGTGGTAAGGGGTGGGGCACATCCTCCAAGGTGGAGGAAGTGAAGGCAGCTCACACAGCTTAGCTTCCGGTCCTGAAGTTTGGGGAGCCAGCCCCAGAAGCTCAACTTGAGTTCTTTTCTTCAGCTGCCTCCCCAACGGTGACTTTACAAATGTCTTAGTAGCCAAGAATCTTTCTGTTAAAACAGGCCAGACTATTGTTACGATCAAGCCCTGTAAAAAGACCTACCTGAAGCCACATTTACTGACAGAGCAGCATCTGTCAAACTGGTTCCACCAACAGGAGTATGAAGAAGCTCAAACTCCCATAGCTTCTGCCATCACTACAAAGATGGATTCAGAATCCGTATGTCTACACTCGGGCCTGACTTCCCTGCCCTCCTGTGCCTCGCATCGCTTCCTGGGCTTCCACACGTAGGTTTTCTACCCTCACTAGATCATGTATCAATAATTTAATTTCACTCATCTTTGCTTTCACTAGCAGGATCATCTGGGCTCACAATTGCAGCAGAATCTAATTTCCTCTCTCCCTTCCTCCTTTACCCATCCAAACAAATCTTTCTTCTCATAATCTCTTTCCCAGCTCTTCCACTATCAGTCCATTCTGCCCAGGTTTTCTGATCTCATTATTGTTCTACTGTAACACTCTCCCACCAGAATTCCCTGCTTTCGGGATCACTTAACCCCTTTAACTTTGCACGGTACTCAAGCTATGCCAACTACAGTAGCGCTCCTATAAGCCACACTCACTCAGCACATTCCACTCTTAATATTTGAGACTTCCAACACCTTGAATACAAGCTCAAACAACTTAGTTTCCTGTCTGGGCTTCTACGGTTTGCCAGCCAATGATGCGTCCAGGATTATCTCTTATTCTAAACTAATGCTGCACTTGCCTAGCATGCCCAAAGTCTGGGTTCCACTCCCAGCACCATGGAGGCAGGGGTAGGGGTGGGGGAACAACACTATAATTACCATAATCAGACCTATTTTACACTATGTTTCCTTCATCAAGTAAAGTGATGGATAATTTTATGTTAACTTGAAGCAAACTAAAGTCATCAGAAAGGAGAGAGACAGAACTCAGAAAACGATTCCATAAGATCAAGCTGTAGGCAAGCCTGTAGGACATTTTCTTAAATAGTGGTGTCCCAGTCCATTGTGGGTGGTGTCATTCCTCATCTGGTGGTCCTTGGTTCTATAAGAAAATAGGCTGAGTAGGCCATGGTGAGCAAGCCAGTAAGCAGCAGCCTTCCATGGCCTCTGTATCATTTTCTGCCTCCAGGTTCCTGCCATATTGAAGTTACTGCCTTGTCTTCCTTCAATGATGGACTAATTAACCAAATTAACCCTTTCCTCTCCAACTTACTTTTGGTCCTGGTGTTTCATCACAATAGTAACTCTAAGACAAGTGCCCTAGGAGATGTTTTTTTTTTTTCCTGTAATTCATATAATGTTGAATATCTATGACACCCAAGTTGCTTCTCTCTGCTCTGTGGAGTGTTTCTCTCTGAGGGGCTGTAGCATAGGCCTGGGGTTCTGGTTCTGAGCTCATGGTTGTGGGTAGAGGTCTTAGGTTCACACTGTTCACCCTGTTTATTCTCTAGGCCCCTAGCAAAGTGTTTGGTTTTGGACCCAGGACAAGGAACTGAGATGCATATTTTACATATCAAAGCAGACCTGGCATCCAAGTTCTCTCAGTATCCCTCAGTCCCTACCTCTTATACCCTGCCTCCCACCCAGGCTCAGGGCTGTCCTTCCTCCAGGGTTTCTTCCCTATATGATCCAGACATTTTGTGCTCTCTCTCTCTCTCTCTCTCTCTCTCTCTCTCTCTCTCTCTCTCTCTCTCTTCTCTCTTCTCCTTCTCTTCTCCTTCTCTTCTCTCCCCTTTCTTTCCCCCCTATCCCCATGACAACTCCCCTTACCTCAATCCTTGGGACCAGTAAACTCGCTGGAGAGCAGCTTCCCAATAAACCTGCCTTTAACATAATCTAATCTGGTTTGAATTGGCTCAGTCCATCTGCAAGGGAGAAATAACCCATCCCAGTAAAGGGAGGCTTTTTGTTTAGTTGGTTGGTTTTGGTTTTGTTGTTGTTGTATTTTCTTTGTGTTGCCCTGGCTGTACTGGAACTCTCTGTGTAGACCAGGCTGACCTTGAACTCACAGAAATTCATCTGACTCTTCATCCCGACTTCTAGGTTTAAAAGTGTACTCTAAAACCATCCAGCTAAGTGGGAGTGTTTTTCAGTCTTTGGATGTTACCCGTAAGTTCCCTTGCCACCTTGCACTTATAAAATCCTTAGGAACTCCCACAGGCTTTTCTTCCGTGACCAAGCTCTTGCCCAGAGGATGAATCTGGATGCTTCTCTACAAGTCCAACATATTCAGATCACAGAAGGCTGCATCAGATAGACACATCTCTCCTCATTTTAATAAGATATGCCTCACACTTAGCCTAAAAATCTATCCTTTTATATCCATTGCAACAATAATTTGGAGACTTCCAATCCTTGAATCTTTATGTATAACAGCCTATCTCTCATCCAAATGAGAGAGTTAATTGGTATTATCCTTTTTTAAATTTAATTTCTTTTTTTTTTTTCCTTGCTGGGAACCAAACCCAGACTCTTGGCATGCTAAGCAGGCTCTGGCTAAGCTACATGCTCTCCACAGATGTTAACTTCGAAAAGTAAATGACGACTTTCCTATGCTTCAAATCTGTCA
Organism: Rattus rattus; assembly: GCF_011064425.1. Lineage (NCBI taxonomy): Eukaryota > Metazoa > Chordata > Mammalia > Rodentia > Muridae > Rattus > Rattus rattus. The sequence goes on along the minus strand of NC_046168.1, from coordinate 74,042,085 downwards.
GATTGTCTTCCCTAGAAAACAAGTGCCCAAAGCAACTTCTAAGCCCATCGCATTTCGAATAAATCGTCTGTGCAACTGTAGTGTTGGGCAGAGACAAAATGCTTTCTCTTGTTGCCATAGAAACACTGACCAAAAGCAACCCAGAGGGCCTGTTTCGTCTTAACACTTCCAGGGCACAGTCCATCAATTAGGGATGATTCAGGATTCAGTCCTAATAAGGAAAGTCAGGGTAGGAACTCATGATAGGGCTGCTTACTACAATTCCACACAGCATTACTTCAGACTGATCAAATGAGCTCACGAGCACAGAAGCATAGCAGAAACCATGAAGGAATGGTTACTGCTGGCTCTGTGGGCTGTCTCTCTCTCCCAGGCTCATGCTCCATTAAGCTTTCCTATATAGCCCAGGACCACTTTAAGTAGGGATGGTGCCACCCACAGTGGGCTGGGCTCTCCTGCATTAATTAATAATCAACTTAATCCCTCACAGACAGGCCCAATCAGATGTAGGTAATTTCTCAACTGTGTCTTTGCTTTTGAATAGCTCTAGGCTGTCAAGTTGACAGTGAAGCTAACTGAGTCGAAGGGCTACATCAAATCTGCAGGCAGGGAATCACGGCTCCATTTATTCATTTATTATTGTTTATATCTATTTGTTTACTTTTTTACTCAGGAGGATAGTCCTTCTCCCTGTGTCTAAAGCCCTCTGTGATGCATGGTGACTCTTCCCAGGTTAGCATCCCCTCTGCCCTAAACTTATCTCCCTTTCTCTTCATCACATTCTTCCACTCTCCTTTCTTTCAAGCCAGCTCTTGATTTCTCTTGAGGAAACCCTCACTCCTGGGAGCAAGCCTGCCTGCCGCACCCTCTTCAAGAAAGCCCCGTCACACTTCTCAGTATGCAATTACTGTGTTTACCACTTCTTGAAAGAGATTTTGGTCTGGTCTTCTCGAATTCCTCTCATTTATTCTCCCAGCTCATGTTTCGATTTCTTCCCACCTTGCTCCAGCCCTGTATTTTCTACTTTTCTGACTTCCTTGGTTTCCCATAAGAGCTTTTAAGTACTCTCCCTGCACCCTACTCTCCAAGTCCCTTCACAGCAGCTCAAGCTAGATGCCATTTAGTGTCCTCCTGTCTGGTTCTTCCCTCTGACCAGAAGATAAACAGAGCACATTTTCCAAGTTGCCCTCAGCTCCCTTGCTGTTCCTCCTGGGATTGGAATCTGAAATGTGATCCCGCTCCGTCATGCCTCCTCACGACTGCCTTCCATGGCGAAGTGGTGAGCCACACATTTTCTTGCCAAAGAAACAGGTGTCTGAGCTGGAAATCCCCCCACGCTCTTCATTTGCTGACTTCCAAAGGCTCAGACAAGTCTCAAACTTAAGAGTGAGGCTGTCTCGGGGACGCTCTGTAAATGGAAAACACTTTTGTTTCATCTTAAAGGCTTAGAGCTCCTCACCCATCAGGGCTTCCCAGGTACCACTGCTATGTGATTGTGGTGGGTGTGGGAGCGACTGAATGCTTCCCTCAAAATACTCTGTTACCTTGAATTACTTGGTGGTAGTGGTGGGGGATCATCTGCTTACTACCCAAATTCTTGACAATGGCACCTACCATTGTCCTCCAGTTTGCAGTTGTTAACAAAACTACACGTGACAGGCGATGGGATTCGCAATGATCTTGTTAAATGCTCAAAAGTATATGGAGAGCTAATTCTTCAACTGACAGAGAAGACAGAGAAGAATGTGGATCTATGCAACGATGTACATGCTCTGTATTTGATGCTGATCTGAAGGCACCGTGAAGGCAAAGGAAGGGGATCCCACTTGGGACACCGTCACGACAAAGATTATAAACATCTTTGCCCATGCCAGACGTTCCTTCGCAACAGAGCCATGGGAGACGTCTCCGTGGAAACGGCTCCTTGCCTTTGGCTTTAATACGTGCAGGGCAATTAGACTCAGACTTCGGACTCCAGGGCATTCTATTGGTCACCTTGCAACATGGGTGCCTTTCGCTGTGCTCTACAGCAACTTGGTACCCCGGGGCCCTTAATGCTCCCAGATTCCCAGAACCATCAACCTCCCCTCCTGTTCCAAACAATAACACAGTAAATTGGTTTTCTCCTGGTCACTTAGTAAACTTTTGTGACTTCTTATAAACACATTTTCGTGCTTTCTTTTTTTTAGGTTATAGAAATAGGAAGTAAAATAATGATGTGTCGTCGGACAAAAGATAGCTAATTTCTAATTCTGCCTCTGCAACCACTGGGCATTTGTCTTAGGATAGTTAGATCCCTGGACTGCTTTCTGTTACCCACTTCAGATTCAAGCTGGTTTGATTTGGTAGACCTCGAGGATAGCATTTTTCAATCCACTATTACAAGTCCTCAGCTGGTTACAACATTAAGTTTTGTGGTGGAATGCAATAGGTACAAGGGCATTTCAAAAGGCAAGAGTAATGCTCTGTAAACTTCTCTTATGGCTTTGTACACCCAAGGATTGGCGGTTAGTATATTCTGTTATGGTGCAAATGGTCTTGGAAATGAAGTCCTACAAATATAAAGGGACAGAGAGAGGATAACTCCCTGCACATAGGCAGGGGATATTAATAGATGCTGACTGTTGATAGACTTAGGATTTCTTTTTAGGGCAATGGAAATGTTCTAAAATTAGGTGGTGGTGGAGGAGGTGGTGGTGGTGGTGGTGGTGGTGGTGGTGTAAATCAGTAAATACACAAAAATTCATTAGTTATGGATGTAAAATATGGGCCTCTTATGGAATATAAACTAATAACGCTGTTTGAGGAGATGACGGAAGGCTGCTCGAGAGAGCCATTGATTTCCCTCAGGGCATCTGAATATTCTCCAAAATTATAACATAAAATTTTAGGGGGAAGAAGTATAGATAGCTTTCATCAGACTCTCAAAAGGATCCAAGACTCATGAACATCTTTAAATTAGCTTATATTGTTGTACAGAATATTGTATCATTGCTGTGCGTGCTGAACACCCTCTCTACCCACAGGGCTTCTTTCTTGGAGGATGTGGAAATCTAACTCTGGTTGTTGGTTTCCTCTGTGTCGCTTTTCTTTCTCCAGACTTTTCTGCTCTCACAATCTCCTTTAGATGATTGTGAGACTCCTCCCATCTTCCTTACGAATAGAGTCTAATCTTCTAGTTTATAACGCTTTTCCTTCACTGAGTCACAGAGAGACACCTTCTTACCCAGACCCTGAGCACATTCCACTACACTTCTTACAACTCAGTCAACAGAATTCTGTTCTTTGGCTCATGGCTTTTTCCGCAACAGATGATGTCAAGCTTAAAGGCAGCATGTATTGTCCGTGAGCGGCTGGTCCCTTCTAGGTCGAGGTGGGGCCCTCTGTGGTTATTTATCTGCTTCTTATTTGTAGCGCCAATAGTAGAGGCTGTGTGGTTGTACCAATTCTTGTCTGCAGCTTATACATCCCCCATCTGCATTGCGATACACCCTGCATTGCTGGTCTCTTCCTTGGATCTGCGGGTTCCAATGATGTGGTCATTAGTCCTCTTGTCCTTCATTCTCTTTCTCCACTGCATTGTTTACTTCACGGATGCTGCATTATCTCCCCTTCAGTCTACGCAGCTTCCTGCCCTCCTCCCCACTTCATACCTTCAAAGTGAATTTTACTAAGACTTCCGTTTCCTCCTTTGATTTAATTATTTTTGACACTGTGTGCTCTAAACAAAACAATGTTTAAATCTTTATATATAATTTTACGATCTAGCATATCTTTTAACAGCAATTACAACCACACTTCTCTGAAACTAATACAACAGATGGCCCATGTAAGGGTATTTATAGTTCTATGTGTTTTTATTTCATTTTATTTTTTCCAGACACGGTTTCTCTGTTTCCAGTAGCCCTGGATGTCTTGAACTCACTCAGTAGACCAGGCCAGCTTTGAAGTCAAACCACCTCCGCCCCGCCCCGCCCCGCCTCCGCCCCCCCTCCGCCTCCGCCTCCCCCCGCCCGCCCCGCCCGCCTCACTGCCTCTGCCTCCCAGTGAGGCTGGGATTAAAGGTTTGTCCTACCACCACCCAGCCTCAAGAGTATTTCAAAAAATCCAACAAATCCATGATTGACAGAAACGAAACAAAACAAAACAAAACACAGTGGTGAAAAGCAAGCCTCTGGAAGTGGTTCAGCTAATAACTATCTTGTCTTGGGAAGCCTTTAGAAGCATCTTTCTCACCTATAAAACTAGGCGAGTAGTGCTTTATTGGTTCTCTGTGGTGATCGCAGAGGATGATGGATGCTTCAGGATTCGGTGATGGTGCCAAACAACTGTCCCCCACTTTTGTCTTCATATCACCATCGGCTCCCCACAAACCTTGTAAATCCCATCCTTGTCTTCACCAGCTCCCTTTTACTCACCTTTTACTTCTTAACACCCATCACCCGTATTGATGTTAAATAAATTAATTTCATCACGTCAATTACATTGGGTTGATAGAAAAGACACTAAATGTACATCCCTTGGTACACGATCTTTTGTCTTGCCCTCTTTACCGCAAGCTGAAAGAGTTCCCCTGTGGTAAACTGGGCATGGTAGTGCACACTCTAACCCTAGACAGGAAAAACTCAAGTTAGCCATAGTTGGACCTTGCCTGAGGGGGAAAGGGAGGGAGGAAGAGGGAGGGAGAAAGAGAGAGGATAGCTCATGAATTTTAGAATGCTAGACTCTAATCTCAGAGTCAATCCAAACAATGGAACCTTTGTTAGAGAGCCAAGTTAGAGAGAGCTCTCTCCTATCCATTCACACCAGTTGTTATGGTGATTGCCTCTGGGTACCACAGACACATTCCAGTTCAAGATCTATTTTTATACGGCTGTTCTGAGGATCTGCAGACACCTGTCTCATTTAGGGGCTAGAATATTTAAGCACCATGATCCATTTAAAATAACAGATAAGCCAGCCATGGTGGCATATTTTAAGCCAGGAATTCTATTACCGAAGACTAAGTTTTCCTTTATTCCAACGGCGTCTTTGTACTACTGCATCCAAAGCCAAGAAAATACAACCGGTCTCTAAACAAAATCAGATGGAGGAAGGCAAGGATTTGTCTAACCAGAAAAGAAAAAGAAATCTCCTGCTGCTCCTTAAATTAGGAAAGAGAGGATGTGGGAAGCTGGGTGTGTGTTCCGTGCCTGCAGTCCCAGTACTCTAGAGTCTGAGGCAGAAGGATGGTGATGTCAAGGTCAACTAGGGCTATAGAACCAGATCATTTCTCAAGAAAAAGAGTTGGTCTAGGGATGGGGAGAAAGGATTAGTGCGGACACTGAGCCATGCTTAGGGCACTTTCTATGCACATATGGCAACATCAAAATTCATGTACAGTGTATGATGATAAGGTTTTCCACAGTGTTTTGTCTGTCTGTCTGTTTGTTTCTTCAAACAGGTTCTCACTCTGTGTCCCGGGCTGGCCTGGAACTTACTATGAAGCCCAGCAATTCTGTCTCCCATCTATCTGTCTCCACTGTCCCAGTGCTGGGACCATAGGCATAAACAACCAAATCCAGACAAGAAAGAAAAACGTTGCTCATGTGTAAAAAACTGGATTCTGCCTCCTTTTATTTTCAAGTTCTGCAGCCTGAAAACCAATTTAAGTCACCCAACTGAGTCAGTGTATGTTTTATCCTTCCATCCTGCTAGAAATGAAGTCCCAATTCGCTCTGGTTTGATCGCAGTGGTTTCTTTACTGTCTAATAGAGCACTCCTCATCTTCCATATTCTTGACTTTTTCCATATTCTTCAATTCATAGTCCTGATTGTTTCTAGCATGCCTCTCATAATTTGGCCTGGATCTAGACATAAATACCTCTTTTATTATGTTTTGTACGCATGTGTCTTTGAGTGGGTGATGTAAATGTGTTTACATGTTTACATGTGTATATATGTGTGTCCAGGTAACTGTATACATACAAGCATATGCATGTGGAAGTCAGAAACTGTTGTTCAGTATCTTCCTCATTTTCCACCTTAGGTGCTGGTTTTTATGTGGGGGGGTGGGAGTGGAGAGAGCTTTATTGACAGGGCCTCTTACTGAATCTGGAACTTGATGGTTAGCCTAGACTATTTGTCAGCAACCCCCAGGGTTGCTATGTCTGCAACCCCACTTTGGGATTACAGATGTGCACTGCTGCACCTGGATTTTATACAGATGCTGGGCCTCCAAACTTAAGTCTCCATGTCCTGTGGCAAGCACTTTACTGACTGAGCCATCTTCCCAGCCACCTTCGCCCTTTTAATAACACATTTGACTTTGAGAGGACTTGGTACACATGCTTCTCTGTCCTTTAGTAAATTTCTCTTGTCAAGGGATAGATGACAAAGAGGTCGAGGAAGCCATGAAATAGATGTCCAGGCTACAGGAACACGGGGTGAAAGGACACAGTCACCTGAAAGAGACTGAGTAGGGAAGAGACAAACAGGCACGGCTTTGTGTAAAGCTTCACTCTGTGGATAATCAAAGGGATTTGGGTGCTTTAGGGTAATTGAGACAGGGTCTCACTATAGCAAAGGCTGGTCTAAAAGTGGACATGCTCCTGCCTCTGCCTCCTAAATGCTAGGGTTATAGGATACCACCAGCATAGCTTACTACGGTTGTTAGAAACAGTCTATTATAGGATTTGTGTATTAAGAGAATCTTAAAAATAAAATGACACGTCACAGATTTATTACGACACAATGTCTGTAGATTACGACACAATGAATGCCTTATTCACAATCTTTTATGGGACATAAAATGAACTTATCTTCGGAGGATGACAGAATTGTCAGTTGGATGGCAACGTGGTGAATAATTCAGTGGAAGCAGGGAATGTCAGTGCTTGACTTAGCCTTGACACCTTCACAAGGGCAGGGGAAATTTATCTGTTGCCTGTAAGATTTCCTGGGTTCTACTGAGAAAACTCACCCACCAGACAGAGTGAACATTTAGCACCTTATTCCTAAATAATGACTTAAGAATTCAACAGTAGCTTATTAAATAATTTGCATTCACTGCCTAAATACAAACATACTTGTTTTTTTTTAAAAAATTAGCTATCTTCCTTATGATTAAATTCTTTTTTTATTGGATTTTTTAAATTTACATTTCAAATGTCATCCCCTTTCCCGTTTCCCATCCACAAACCCCCTATCCCATCCCCCCTTCCCCTGCTTCTATGAGTTTCCCCCACCCACAACCCACCCCTTCCCACCTCCCCACCCTGACATTCCCCTACATTGGGGTATAGAGCCTTGGCAGGACCAAGGGCTAGTCCTACCATTGATGCCCAACAAGGCCATCCTCTGCTACATATGTGACTGGAGCCATGGGTCTGTCCATGTGGACTCTTTGGATGGTGGTTTAGTCCCTGAGAGGTCTGGCTGGTTGGTATTGTTGTTCTTATGGGGTTGCAAACCCCCTCAGCTCCTTCAATCCTTTCTCTAACTCCTCCATTGGGGACCCTGTTCTCAGTTCAATGGTTGGCTTGGAGCATCTGCCTCTGTACTTGTCATGCTCTGGCAGAGCCTCTCAGGAGACAACTATATCAGGCTCCTGTCAGCTTGTACTTCTTGGTATCAGCAATACTGTCTGAGTTTGGTGACTGTATATGAGATGAATCCCCAGGTGGGGCAGTCTCTGGTGGCCTTTCCTTCAGTCTCTACTCCAAACTTTGTCTCCATACTTCTTCCTGTGAATATTTTTGTTCCCCCTTCTAAGAAGGACTGAAGCATCCCCACTTTGGTCATTCTTCTTTTTGAGTTTAATGTGGACTTTGGATTGTATCTTGGGTAATCCAAGCTTTTGGGCTAATATCCACTTATCAGTGAGTGCATATCATGTGGTGTGTGTGTGTGTGTGTGTGTGTGTGTGTGTGTGTGTGTTTGAGTTACCTCACTCAGAATGATATTTTCTAGATCCATTTGCCTATAAATTTCATAAAGTCATTGTTTTTGATAGCTGAGTAGTAGTCCATTATGTAAATGTACCACATTTTCTGTACCCATTTCTCTGTTGAAGGGCATCTGGGTTCTTTCCAGCTTCTGCCTCTTATAAATAAGGCTGCTATGAACATGGTGGAGCATGTGTCCTTGTATGTTGGAGCATCTTTTGGGTATATGCCCAGGAGTGGTATAGCTGGGTCCTCAGGTAGTACTATGTCCAATTTCCTTATGATTAAATGTAATATAGGAGCTGACAGAGTAATTGCATAATGCAAGCAAGCCCAGAAATTAGGTCGTTAATACTACATCTTCAACATTTTTGAATTATCTTCTAAATGAACAGGTTCTGTATTGTGTAAAAAAAAAAATTAAAACTTTATTATTTTTTTTTCTCCCAAAACTGACCATTCAATCCGGACAATGTTTCTAACTGTGAATGCCTCACACAACGTATGATAATTGCCCGGTAGAAAGCCTTTAGGTTCTACCTGGGAACTATAGAAACAAAACCAGCTAGTCAGAGTAAGTGCAAGCACGTTTGTCACCGTCCTATCGGCACGCTGGGTTTCCACCATCTTGCTGCATTTCTCACTATCACGAAGATGATGTTTGGTTTTGAGTAGTCATTGTTATTCAGTTTATACTGCAAGCTAAACACGACTCCCAGTATCCTCAGTTATTAGCCATACTGCAGCCTTTGCTCATCTACGTTTCTTGTCTCTCATGTCCAAATTAGTCCACCATCATCTACGATCCTATGTTCTGATGACTCTTGTCAGAATAATGAAGACAGCTGTTGGGCATTGAGCTTTTGGAAGCACTTGGCATATGCATATAACTGGGTCTCCTTGACTTACATCTATCTCTCTCCTTCTCTGTATTCATTTAGCAGCTGAGGAACCTGCATCCTAGCATCTAAATAATCTGGTGCTTCCTCTGCAGAATTGTAAAACCAGCATAAATGAGCCAAGAATTAAGGCCGGTGGTAACGAGTGTCCTGAGGCAAACTCATTGAATCACGACATTTCTTATGCATTTGCTAACTGCTTTCATTTTTGAAGGGCAAGTAGAGATCAACATAAACGGAGGATATAATTCGGATGAGATGTGTGAGGATTTGAAACTGGTATAAGTGATACTAATGCTGCCTATATGATAGAAATCTGAGCACTGGCCACAGACAAAGGATGAACGCTCAGCCACGGGAACTAACCAAGAGCAACGTGAGGCAGATGCTCCCTTGAGATGCTGCAGTGTCTGTGTGGCAGCTGGTAGACAAAGGTCATAGTAGGACCCTGAATAAGTGAGACAGATGCAGGGGTGAATCTCAGTGGAGTCCCAGGTGGTAGGAGTGGAATGGGATTGCATAGACTTAATGGTCAGAATGAGAAGAGTAGAATTAGGCATGGTTTTTGAAAGCCTTGAAAGTCCAGTATTGGAGAGTCTGAGACAGGAGGATTGTGAGGTTGGGGCCAGTCTGAACTGCATGGCAACACTCTGTCTCAGAAAAAATAATGAAGAGGAATAAGTTCTCTGAGAAGATACACCGTGCAGTACAGGAACTGCCTGTTGCCTGGGTTTTGTTCTCCAGTGTGATCTGGGTCTTTTTGTGTTGGTTGAATTTCTACCATATCTTATAGCATGAGCAAAGTGAATATTCTCACAGTGACACCGTTTTCTCCAAATGCTTAGGCATTGGTAAATAGAGTTTGCAAAACAAACACACAGGAAAACAAGTTACTTTAGCGGTGATTTGCAGACTTACTCATCCTGTAACATATTCTGTGTGCAACTTTGGGTTACAGTTACTGGTTCTATATTTAAATTCTCATCAGCTATAAAATAATTCTACTCAACCCATTTCGGAGAAAGCGATTCTCAGTTACAACTTTTAACACCAATAAAATGTCCCCATATGTCCTGCTACCTGAATATTAATAACTACCACAGAACCACAATGCTCTACTCCTGAGCTGCAGCCCAGCCTTACTAAACCATCCAGGCCTTGAACTTGCTCTGAAGACCAAAAGTACTTGGCTAAGAACTAAGTAAGTAAACATCTTCAATATTTGTTTACCTTGTAACCTTAGCACTTAGCATATTGTAACTTTCGGGGAAACATTACAGAGATCTTTTAGTTTAAGCACCTTAGGGCACAAGTGTGACAGAGCTTCACATTAATTCTCTATTAAAAAATAATGCTACAAACTAAACTTGGAGGAGGTATAGAATCCAGATCTCACAACACTTGGATTCCTTCTTTCTGATGTGTCTGTCACATTTAGCCAATAGTAATCATAATTTAATTAATCGTCATTAAAGACAACTGAACGCAGGCTGGAGCGGTGGGTCAGCATTGGGGTCCATCTGGCTTAGATCCTTGCAGACCATGTGAATTCCTTGTTAGTGCTGATGTGTCCAGAGGCTGCCTTCTTTCCTTGCTAGCCTTCCTGTTGGCTCTTACACTCTTTGCATCTCCCCTTCTTCAGTGTCCTCTGACCTCTGATGGGATTGGATGGAGAAGTCCCTTTTCAGACCGAGGAGGCCAAGGTTTCTCACTCTTTGCACGTTGTCCCTTAGTGGGTGTCTGTACCCGTTCCCATCTACTGCAGGAGAAAGTTTCTCTGACGATGACTGAGCAGGACACTGTTCTGATTCTCCAGCCGGCGGTTGGTGGGGGGCGCCTCTGTGAAAAAAGAGGCAGACCAGTCCCTGGCAGTGCAAATCCTCGACTATTGCTCATTTCCCCCCTCTAGGAAAATCAACTGATGAACTGTCCTGGAGCTCTACAATATGGCAAAACTGATCCTAAATTGTCTGCTATTGCTTGGGGAATGCATTTTCCATTTTGTTTGTGTGTGCTATGTGATGCATGTGTATGTTCATGTCCATATGTGTTTACATGCATGTGCATGCCAGAGGTTTTGTTAGATGTAATTCCCAATCACACTCCACATTAATTTGGGGGACACAGTCTCTCACTGGACCTGGAGCTTCCTGATTCTACTGGACTAATGACCTGCAGGCCCCTGGGATCCTCCTGTCTTTGACTCTCCAGTCCTGGGATTTCAGATGTATACTGCAATAGTACATTTTTTACGTGGGTGTTGGGGATTTGAACTCGGGTCCTCACGCTTGCTCAGCAAATACTTTATAGACTGAGTCATTTCTTCAGCCTCCAGAAAAGCTAATTCTTTCAGATATAATTTATATTCAACAAAGTCCCAGCATTTCCCCCTAAGTTTGCAAACACATGACCAGCATACAATAATAGTACTAGCATGTTTCCCGAATCTTTTCTCCATTCTCTAAATATATTCTACCAACATCAAACAGAATAAAACTGAACAGAGAAATAGAACAGAATACATTGTCATCACCTGTGTTTTATTGCTTAATTATTTTCTCCACTTTATTCATTTTTATGTCATGTTTATGGGTGTTTTACCTGCAAGTATGTCTGGTGTCTGTTCAGGCAAGAAGAGGGCATTGAATCTCTGAAACTACATAGATGGTTGTGAGCTGGGAACTGAACCTAGGTCCTCTGGTGGGGGGAAGGCTAGTAGTGCCGGCCGATTTCTCCAGCCTGTGTTCAATTATTTTTAAAATTATGATTACAATTGGCTAAATGTGACAGACAGGTCAGAAAGAAGGAAACCAAGCATTGTGAGATCTGGATTCTATCCCTGCCTCCAAGCTGAGTTTGTAATATTATTTTTTTAGAGAATTAACGCGCATCTCTGTCTCACCTGTGCCCTAAGGTGCTTAATATACTAAGGTTACAAAGTAAACAGATACTGAAGATGTTTACTTAGTTCTTAATGGAGTCCTTTTGATTTCCAGAGCAAGATCAGGGCCTGGATGGCGTAGGAAGGCTGGGCTGCAGCTCAGGAGTAGAGCACTGTAGTTCTGTGGTAGTTACTGGTATTCAGGTGGTGGTATCTATGGAGACATTTTAGTGGAATTTTGAAGTTAAACTTTATTGATGTTAAAAGTTGTAACTGAGGATCATCTCTCTCAAATGGGTATTCAGGTTGAGTATATTTCATACTTGATGGGAATTTATGTATAGAACCAAAATTATAACCCAAAGTTACACGTGGAAGCTATCTCCAATTGATACCGCTTGGCAAATGAAAACGTAGTTTTCTTCAACCAAGTTTCACTGGTTATACAAACCAGTCCTAAGGACAGACCCTATACCCAGCAGTGGGTAGCTAGCAGAAAACAAACTCTGTGGTATTTTTGGAGTTTCCTTCTCAATGCTTTGTTTGATCATTATTTTTACAGATCTTTTGCATATATGTTACATGCATATATAATGGAGTTTGTGTCAGTATGAATGTGTGTCTCTGCTTCTATATGTGCTTCCTCTGCTTTATCTTTGGATCTTTTTTTTTTTTTTTTTTTCCTGTTTGTTTGGTCCTATATCAGTCTGTTTGGTTTTATTTTATCTTATTATTATTTTTGTTTAGACTCTTGTTTGTATCCTAATGAGAGAGAAAAAAGAAAGGGGTGGGGAAGTAGTGAAGACCTGGGAGGAGATGGGGAGGGAAGACTGTAATCAGAATATATTGTATGAGAAAATATATTTTCAATAAAATTTAAATTCAAATTTTAAAAAGGTTTCACTCACTTTCACTCCAGGCCTAAATGACAATGACTGTGGTGTGCAGACCTGATCCCAATGGCCAATGGTATAAACATGTTTTGTTGTTGATAGCCTTCTAAATTTTATTTTCAAAACTATAATTTCAAACAATTTTGCCTAATACTACGAAGAATTTAGATTTTGAAATGAAGAACTTGGGGTTGGGGATTTAGCTCAGTGGTAGAGCGCTTGCCTAGGAAGCTTAAGGCCCTGGGTTCGGTCCCCAGCTCCGAAAAAAAGAACCAAAAAGAAAAAAAAAAAAAAAAGGAAATGAAGAACTTGTCTCTTACATCTGACCTATAAAATGGTTTAGAAATTACAGTTTGAACTATCTGCTTTGATATGATTAAATATATATTTAGTTGGCCATTTAAGTTTTGACAAAGATAAGAATATAAGCAATGGTTGAATGTTTATTTTACCTAAGAATGTTACACACACATTGTGTGTGTGTGTGTGTGTGTGTGTGTGTGTGAGTGAATGCAATTTTTACAAAGATTATTCCATGGAGAAATATGAAAATAATAAAAGGTGCTATTTTTATCATAGAAGAAAATGGATGTTCAATTTTAAACAGATGCAATATTTATGGGCTCATAACTCTATACACCAGGAACAATTTGGAGAAGCTAAAATGCAAAAGTCAGACATTTATTTTCTTTATAAAATAATCCATTTTTTGGGGTTTTTTGTTTGTTTGTTTTGCTTCTTTGAGACAGCAAAACACTGCTGTCACTGTGTTGCCCTGGCTGTCTTGAAGCTCACTATGTAGACCAGGCTAGCCTGGAACTCACAAAGATCTGCCAGTCTCTGCTTTCTCAGTGTAGGGACTAAAGGCGTGCACTGCATACCTGGCACCCAAATTAATTTTTTAATTAAACTTTTTGTCTCTATCAAAGTTAGTATCTTTTCATTCTTCTTTAAAAATTTATCTGCAGCACAAATTTCTTTTGCCGCCTTTGGATTCAGTTTTCAATTTCTTCTCAGATTGAGATGGAGCAAATAAATGAGGCCAATATATGAAAACCTCCGGCAGGGACCTGCTTACACACACGCACGCACGCACGCACGCACGCATGCACGCACGCACATAATGTTTTGCACTTTTAAGAATATTTTCAGGGGTTGGGGATTTAGCTCAGTGGTAGAGCGCTTGCCTAGGAAGCGGAAGGCCCTGGGTTCGGTCCCCAGCTCCGAAAAAAAAGAACCAAAAAAAAAAAAAAAAAAAAGAATATTTTCATAGCTGGGCACAGTGCTATGTGCACACAGGTGCATGGATAGTCAGAGCTACATAGTAAGACTTCATCTCAAATTTATAAGTTTTATATTTCTACTGAAATTCAGCATGCTACTGAAGGCTCAAGACAGCCACTCAATGTACACAGTGAAGTATGGTCAAATGCCTCCCATAGATCTTTATTTTTGAGTGTGCCTGCTGAGGATACATTAACCTTATTACCTAACCGTTATCCCTTTATTGGATGAGACATGGTTGGTGGCGGGACGTGGAGATAACAGGAGTTTGTATGTCTCGTGCAAAAGCTCAGAGCTAATAGTACTTAATGCCACCGATCTGATGATCCAGAACTGAGTTACTGGGCTATACTCAGCTGCTGAGAATGCTAAGAAACACAGCCTTGATTTGGGGCAGCTGTATATGTTAATCAAATCAAGCTGTGCCTTGGTTAACCTCAGCTGGACCCTCACCCAGGCTAATGTAGTTTCCAGCTACTCAGTTCTGCAACCTGCAAAGGAGAAATGCGCTGGGGCCAAGGACTGTAAAAGAGAAAGCATATGGTCTCCAAGCAGAAGGTGACAGGGATTTTTACAAGAGGGTGTGGTCACCCCTATATGTTAGAAGTGAAGAAGAGGGTAGCAAAAATAGATGTCGCATAGGCAAGTATTTACCGAATACTCAGATCTGATCCTTCCTTCTTGTTTTGTTGTTTTGAGTGGCTCTGGATTCTCTCAATTCTGTGAAGTGTTACGTTAAAGAGGGCCCTGTCCCAAACTCCGCTTTGTTCAGGAGTTCTAAAATGCGGCCCGCTTTTATCCTGTCAGGCATCTCAGGGTGCTTCACAAAAGATGTACAATTCCTTACCAACTGTAATGCAATCTGTAGCCCGAGATAAGGACAGAGAGCAGGAGGAAACAAGTGACTCAACACAGCTAGTGGCTTCTATTTCTGATAAGGGTGTAAGGGAACTGCCTGCCTTCGATCTACCTACTTCCTATGTGACATACACAAAGAATGTAGGTGTGGCTCAGAAGACAGAGGATGCTATTTTCACCCTTGGCTAACGTTTTGTGTGTGTGTGTGTGTGTGTGTGTGTGTGTGTGTGTGTTGTGTGTTGTGTATGGGGGGGGGAGGAGTGTGTGTGTGTCTGTATGTGGGGGGAGAAGTGTGTGTGTGTCTGTGTGGTGTGTGGTGTTCTTGTGTGTGTGTGTGTGGTGGGTTGTGTGTGTGTGTGTGTGTGTGTGTGTGTGTGTATGTGTGTGTGTGTGTGGTGTGTGTGTGTGTGTGTAGTGTGTGTGTGTGTCTGTGTATGTGTGTGTGGTGTGTGTGTGTATGTGTGTATGTGTGTGTGTGTGTGTGTAGTGTGTGGTGTGTGGGGAGGGGTGTGTGTGTGTGTGTGCGTGTGTGTGTGTGTGTGTGTGACAGAAGATTTAAATAATAAAAGGTAATCCTATTCTTGCTACAATTCATTCCTGAGTCTCTAAGCTCCTATCTGTAGTCTCATATGAAGCATGAGTAAGTGCCTTTTAATGTACCCCCCCCACTCCTGTAGGAGTGTGAGAAATCAAACCCAGGGCCTTGTGGTACATGGTAGGCAAGTGCTCTACCCCTGAGCCATATCCTTTGCCTCTCTTTCAACATTTACATGGATTTTCCCCTGCCAGGGGCCAGAACACTTAGTCATATAATTTCTAATGTGTTTAGATTTCTGGGCTTTGTGTAGTAGTTAAAGGAGTGTTTTTCCAGAAGTGTAGTCTGGTAGGACTTAACAATGGTTATTCTGATCCCTATCTTGATGGCCCACAGCCTCTCTTTGGAACTCATGGTTTGGGGTTTTAGCTCTTGATGTCTTTCAGGAGCATACATAAAACCTGAAGGTTTTGAAAAGATGACTAATAGAATAATAATGTATCTGGGATTTCCAATGGAGATATCCTGGGATAAGTTTAATTTTCAAACTATGGGTCTCTAGAAGCACCAAACAAATGAATCTGACAATGAAGTCAATGGAAAGAAATCAGAGGAACTTTACTATTGAGCTGAGTGTTTTGCGTATGTGTGTGTGTGTGTGTGTGTGTGTGTGTGTGTATATGTGAGTGTGTGTGTGTGTATGTGTGTGTGTGTGTGTGTGTATATGTGAGTGTGTGTATGTGTATGTGTGTGGGTGTGTGAGTGTGTGTGTGTGTGTGTGTGTGTGTGAGTGTGTGAGTGTGTGTGTAGTGAGATGTGATGTGTGTGTGTGTGTGAGTGTGAGTATGTGAGTGTATGTATGTGCATGTGTGTATATGTGTGTGAGTGTGAGTATGTGAGTGTATGTATGTGCATGTGTGTGTATGTGTGTGAGTGTGAGTGAGTGTGTGTATGTGCATGTGTGTGGGTGTGTGTGAGTATGTGGGGGTGTGTGTGAGTGAGTGTTGTGAGTGTGTGTGAATGTGTGTGTGCAAGAGTGTATGTATGTGTTTATGTGAGTGTGTGTGAGTATATTATATGAGTGTGTGTATGTGTGAGTGTGTGTGTGTGTGTGTGTATTGTCTCATTCTTCTGAGACAGTATCTTTCTATGTAGCTTTGGCTGGCCTGAAACTTTCCATGTAGATCAGATTAGACTCAAAATTGCATCAATTCTGCCTACTAAGTGATTGAAATTCAGGTATGTGTTACCATGTCAATGTATTCCGCAGATCTCTGACATTATCAATCATTCCTTCTGCAGTAAGATGATCACATACACTGCTAATTCAATCTTCAGTGCAGCCTAAAAGACAGAAATATTTTCCCTCGGTTTTAAAAGTAAGGTAACTGGATCCCAAGGAGATGAGGAATTGTTCTATGTCCAACAGGCAGGCTGTAGCTGATAGGCAGTTGTAGTCAAGAACCTATGGTCTCATTCATCGTACGAACCCATCCTCCTTAGCTCAGGAGCTAGGCCACGGATACAGGCAGAAGGCACATTGGAACCACATGGAATTCTGTAGCTCTAACTCAGTGGCATTTGTGTTTCTGCTTTCTTTTTCATAGCTACCTTCTTCTCCTAATTTGTATGCAGAGAGCAGGAAGGCCCATTGAACTGTCCCCTCTAGACAAAACTTTTTCATCTACAATGGGCGCCAGACTAGAACCCCTAGACCCTACCCGGGATTAATTAAATAGGTTGAGGTTCTGTCTTTAGCCTGGCTAGCTGTTTGAACACAGGATGTATAAGTGTGGAAGCTGATCCTTTGTATCACATGGACCAAGTGATAGAGTTGGTCTACAGAGAATGGAGCATAAAGCAAACATTTCCAGATAGGGAGCACTATTTTTGGGGCTCCTGGAATACACAGAAGTCCAGATGCATAGCTGACCTCGGTACTTCCACTCCCTGCTTACGTTCCACTGTCTTCCAGATGTGACTTTACCGCTCTTTTCTCCAAATGGAGAGGTCTGAGCAGCACGGTGGTCCACAGTTGTAACCTCACTACTTGGGAGGCCGAGGCAGAATTACAATGAGTTTCAGGTCAGTTTGGGCTAGAGTGAAAGCTTGTCTCAACAAATTAAAAAGGAAATAAATAAAGGAAAGAAACAAACCCTAATATTCTAAAGCTTGAATGTGATCTGTCTGTTGTTTTGTTGTTGTTGTTGTTGTTGTTGTTGTTGTTGTTTTCGTTTTGGCAAAAAGAAGGGTTATATCAAGGGTTGGATCACAAGAAGAATCTTACATTGGGTTGGTTTTCTAATACTGAACTAAAATAGGGTAGTAATCCACTCGATGAGGGAAAATGTTGACTTTGGGCTTTGTCCATCCACTGGTGATTGACCTATTGTTTGGGGACCTGTGGTGAATTTTGATATGGTAAAAGAGCTAAGTAGTCATCTTATGGTTCCTGGAGAGAAGGGGCAGGGTGGGGGTGGGGGCCAAGCGATCTGGGGACAAACCTTCAACACAGGGGCCTTGGAGGGACTCTAGGACACATGTATACTTTTTCTCTTTGACCCATCTACTCCCTGAAGTGAGGCGTGCTTGGCGTTAAGAGCACTGCTGCTTCTCTGGGAAAAACTATCTTAACATGCCAATTCTAGCTGGCCTACTAGTTGGCCAATGAGACTAGAAGGCCAGTTGAGATCATCCAAGCCCAACCTGAACAAACAAAACTACCCATCAAAGCCACAGATTTATGTAAACCAGCGAACCGCTGCCATTACAAGGCTGGGCTTTTAGGCAGCATGTAGCTAACTGACTCAGGTACCTGAAGTGTTCCCAAGAATACTTCCAAAAGCTCGAAGCAGCTGAAAACACCCATGTGCCCATCAGTTCATAATGCATCTTCTATTTGCCTTGTGTCCCCTTAGTTCAGTTTCTGGTATTTGCAATCTGAAGACTTCTAAGTGACAATAATTCACAGGGCCTGAGAATAATAACATGGAGACAGTGTTATCCTTACACAGAGTCCCCTAAGAAAAAGCCAGATCTCTAGGACAAGTGGCAAGAGGGAAGGGGAGGGTATTAGGATAGTTAAGAAAACTAATGAAGTGTTTGGGGAAAACTAATTCAAGGATGCGGTTACAAAATAAAAGCTTGGAGAGAAAACGGAAGGAAAGTTGGTAGACAATGAGCGAATGAGCGCTACTCACGGACCAGCTTCACAAGCCTGTGCCTGCCTCTGTGTGGTAGAGACCGTATTCTGACTTTGTACTCAAAGCACTGTACTCTGCTTTGGATCCCCTGATGCGGAGCTGCCCAAGTAGGGACTGGACTTTGACAAAACAGTTCCAGCAGCAAATGTCGTCTTTGCTCCTCCGAGACACTAAGAAACCGGAAGCTGCGGGTGAATCCCATCTCTGTCGCTTTCTGCCGTCCAATACCGTGCCAGTATTTGTTAGCAGCCCTACTCAGAAATCCGCTGGCCGAGGAGTCTGAAGCAAGCAACTCTCAGACTTCCAGCCATCTAAGAATTTAGCAAAGCAAAAGGCAGGCGCAAGCGATTCACACAAGGAAGGAAACCTCGCAGCCAAGCATAAGGAAGCTGAGCGGCCTGTGTTTGTGAAACCTTGAAGGATTAGACAATGAGTAAGTTAGGAGTGCACTGTATGACCCAGAAACCAGAAGGCCCACTTCTAGAGGTGTGGAAAAATACTGTTCTGGAGTGGGAAAGTGTAAAAAGGATAAACGATCTCTTTTCTCATCCCGGTTAAAGCTAATTCAGAGATTAAACTTTATCCAGAGAACTAAAAGGATGTAGCTTAAAAAAAAAATCAAAACAAAACAAAACAACAGATAAAAGCAGATTACTGGAATGAACATTACATAGCCCAAGGGATGGTGGAGTTTCAAACTGCTTCAAAGTAAACGGCCTGAGCAATGGCTGCCCCACGACACACAGCTAAGCACACTGACTTCTAAGTTGACCATCCTACTAGGTCACGCTGCGTTCAGAGCTTTGGTACTGAAACCTCCAACAGGCTGGTGGTGTGGGGTCTTTACTTCCGTCATCTGTGTGGCGACATGGGTAGATTCTTTTAAATAGAGAGCCAGCATTGAAGGGCTTTCCTATTGTAGCAACTTAAAAAAATGTAATATTAATGTGAATATATCAAAAGTATGGGAGGAAAAGTCCCCCTGTGCCATCTTCCCTGTAGCCAAAACCCTCCTTAAAGGAAGTAAAATCCAGAGTCAGGTCTTCAGATCTGAGAAGTTTGAACTTGTGCCGGTATTAAAGCTTAGCCAGCCGGAACCTGGATGGGAACCGTCCCAGCTTACCAAGCTGACAATGAGGGGACTGGCTTTTATTTCCGTGTTGCACCTAATGGTTGTATTTTTACTGAAGATTAGTCTTATGATCTGAAAATCACGATTAGTCCATTTAAAACAGCAGTTCTCGACCTTCCTAATGCTCCAGCCCTTTACCACAGCCCCTCGTGTTGTAGTGACCTCCCCTCAAATCATACAATTATTTCGTTGCTACTTTATAACTGTAATTTTGCTACTGTGATGAATCACAATGTGACTATCAGATAGACCGGGCGCCTGAAATGTGACCCCTGTAAAAGTGTTATTTGACCCCCAAAGGGGTCACAACCCACAGGTTGAGAACCACTGATTAAAAAGGCCCGAGCTGATTCCTTCTGAGTTTAAGGTCATGAAACAGAGCCACACTACTCGGGTGTTTTAGAGGAAAGGACTCCCCCACAGAGAAGGCTACTGTGTGGATGAGTTCGGGGTTCCTTTTGAATGGCAGGTAATATTGCCTTTTGAGGGAAATGTTTTGTTTTGTTTGTTGACTTAAGTTCTCCTTGTTCTGAAGATGCCACTTGCTCTCATGAACACAGGATGTGTTTGCTGGCAGGAGACTGAGAATGGAGACCAGAGCGGCCGAAGGAGCTATTTTCTTTGGAGCCATGGCACAAGACAGCCCTTCCTGGAGACCCATGAGATCCTTGGCAACTTCAACAGCACAGTTGTAACTTATAAAAATATATGTAAGAATCAGAGGACTCACCCCAAAGCCTACATGGGCTATTTTCAAGCGCTAGGAGTCAGTGCTTACAGTTCCCCTGCTGCTGTCTGTCCCTTTGCTTCTGTGCATGTTCTGGTTGTTCTGTGGTACACATGTATGTATCGCATACCTTTCTTCATAACTAAAAATTATCCTAGGGCCAGAGGCGTGGCTTGACAGCACAGTGCTTGCCTCAGATGTGCAAGACTTGGGTTTGATCTCTAGTGTTTCAAATAAATCTATTAATTAACAGATTGATTACTTACTCCAAAGGAGAAAGATGAAGGCTACAAACGTCCATTTCTCTCAAGATCAACCTATTCCTGCTTTAAATTCGGTTCATTGTTTTCAGAGTGTGTGGAAACATCCCTTGTTCCCTGGAACCTCATGACTAACAGCATAATTTCCACTCGCTAATGATCTGACTATATCTGGAGCAGCGGCGTCTGGGCCGTGTGCTGGTTGTCTGATTGGCAGTGTCTACTTGTCACTACTGGTGTTTGGCCTCACTCTGCTTAGGGATAAAAGAATAGAGCTGTGACCTAAAAGCTTTTAGGTAGAGACACCTGCAGGCACCGTCGTGGCCTGTTGGGTCCTGTTCATTGTAGTCACCAGCCCTCCCAGTTTCTGGAGCTCTCAGAACATTCCAGAAAGAACAAAGAAAGCACCCCATGTCTGCCATTTGCTTTAAAAGAAAATATCCACAGGATATTAATTTGGAATCTCTCGTTTAAGTATATTTGGGAGGTCTCCTAATATAGACTTACAAAAAGTTTCAATTTTAGATAGATATTATTAGACCATTTGTGTCAAAAAAAAACAATAAAGTTACAATACTCTGGATTTCTAGTAGGGTAATGAAAGTCTGAGAAAAGTTAGATTTATTTCAAGTTAGCCATGATTTTTCTCTGTAATTATGAATGTCCTAGTCTTGAATGCTAGAAATGTTTTTCTTATAATTGTAGAATTTATTATTCCCGCACAAAAAACAAGATTTTTACATTTAAGTAAGTCTGAATGGATGAGAACAGCTAATAAATTTTAAATCTTTGTTCCATCACAGAAATTTTTAAATTTTATTAAGATTTTGAAAATAGTTGTTTGTCCCTTGCAAAATGGTCAGCCTAGAAAACATACACACAAGTAATATTCTATGGACTTATCAGGTTATATTTAAGAATACATATGTGTATATAGAAATGTATATACACATGTATATAGAAATGTATATACACAAGTATATACAAACGTACACACACACACACACACACACACACATATATGTATATAAATGAACCTTGCAGGAAGGATACATAAGAGGGTTTAGAACAATTGTTCTCAACCTTCTTAATGCTATGACCCTTTAATACAGTTGGTCATGTATTAAATCATGTTTTGATTACCCCAACCATTCAATTATTTTATAACTTCATAATTGTAGTTTTGATACCGTTAATATCACAGTGTAAATATCTGATACATGACCCATGTGAAGAAGACATTTGACCCTCAAAAGGATCATGACCCACACGTTCAGAACCACTATTTGGAGGAGGGAAAGAGAAGGGAGAAATGTTGTGATTAAAGTACAGGTTCCCTTGCAGGGGGTAATTCTTACACTTTGATTGGGAACTTATGTCTGAGAGAAGAGTTTTTGTTGTTGTTGCTTTGTTTTGTTTTGTTTAAATTGGATAGAAAAGGAGATTTACAGGGTGATTCTTGTGACTGTTAAAGATCTGGTTCCCCAATTGGTTCTTGATCAATCAATAAAGATGCTAGCAGCCAATGGCTGGGTGGAAGATGCAGAAATTCCAGGTTACCACAGGCAGGTTAGCAGATGCAGGAGGAGGAAAAGAGGATTCACTATGCTTTGGAGGGAGAGTCACCAGTCATGTGAGATCTCAGGTGGAGTGGCCATTGGCTGGTTCTCTGACTGGGCCTGGGGTTGCAGGGGGGAGATTAGAAACACAACTAAGCTGAGGGCAGACTTAGGGCACTGAGCAAGGAGAAGATAACAGGCAACAGAGCTGAGGGCAGATTTAGAAGTGTTGAGCTGGGAGTGAAGAGAAGGGCTGGCTAGCAGAGGGAGGCTTAGAAGAACTGACCATTGAGCTAAAATCATATTAAAAATAAGCTAATGTGTATGACTGTCTTTCTTCTGCGGACCCAAGGGAACCCGGGCTGGGCTGGTAGCACGGTCTGCCTGGGACTTAAAGCTGAACAATAGAAACTACATCCTACATTCTCTGGGTGCGGCGGTGAACATCTTCAATCTCAACACTCAGGAGGGAGAAGGGGATCTATCTCTGTGAGGCCAGCCTGGTCTATATAGTGCGTTCCATGATAGCCAAGGCTATACAGAGTCTCTATCTCAAGCAAGCAAGCAAACAAACAAACAAAAAGTTATATTACACATAATGAAATACCACACACACTCCTTTTAAAAGGAATTTTGACAACAGACACTTTTCCAGCCCAGTTCCCAAGTACACTTTTGGAATAAGGCATCTCCCATGCAGTTACACACCTCAAACACATGGAACGAAGTTACAGACCAACTTCAAGCAAAAATAATTTAGTCTTAGAAATATCATTATTAGGGAAAGAACCAAAACTATTTTTAAGATTTATTTCTTTTTATTTTATGTCTATGGCTTTTGTCTTCAGGTATGTAAATACACCACGTACCTACTTGATACTCAAGGAGACCAGTAAAGGCTGTTGGATCTCATGGAACTCAAGTTAAAGGTGGTTGTAAACCTCCACGTGGGTGCTGAGATCTGAACCTGGGTCCTCTGCAAATATAGCCAATGATTGTAACTGCTTCTCATCTCTCTAGCCTCAAACATTTCCTCTTACTGGTTTCACAATATTAATTTATTGCAAATGAATATGATGTAAAATGAACTCAATGGGTATTTTTGTAAACTTTTTGTTTCATTTTGCTTGCATTTTTGTCTTTTGCTTGTCTATTTTGTTTTGTGGGAGGTTTTTTAGTGTGTTTCATGTTTTTGTTTAAAAGGGAGAAAGGGCTCAGAGTTGGGGGTGGGGCAGGGAGGAAGGTTCTAGGAGGAACTGAAAGAGTAGGAAAGAATGGTCAGCATATACTGTGAAATATTATCAACAATTAAAAATTTAAAAGAGCAAAAAAGAAAGAGACATCTTTAAGGAACTGAAGTGGATGTGATGGATGAGTGACAGTAATGAGGTAGTGCTTACAGGCCGCCCTTCCACACTCTCTCCTCTGAACTCCTCACCCTACCATTCACATGAAGGACCGGGTCAGTGCACAGGAATGGTTTGGAAGATCTGGAGTACTGCGTGGGTGGGGAGGACTGGGACACACTTAGTTTTTCTTAGATTTAACCCATACTGACACGTAAACTAGCATGCTGAATGTGCTCATATTTTCATAAGGAGCAGGGGAAGACTGTTGAGTGGGAAGGGAAATGTGGATCGGAAGTGCACAGATGAATGTAGACAGGAATCAGGAGAGTCTTTCAACTCTTTCTTCATTTGCAGGCTCCTGAAGATCCTCCTCCTCCTCTTCCTCTTCCTTCTCTTCCTCCTCCTCCTCCCCTATCCTCCTCCTCTTCCTCCTCTTCCCCATCCTCCTCCTCTTCCTCCTCCCTTCCTCCTCCCCTATCCTCCTCCTCTTCCTCCTCCTCCTCTTCCTCCTCCCCTATCCTCCTCCTCTTCCTCCTCTTCCCCATCCTCCTCCTCTTCCTCCTTCTCTTCTTCCTCCTCCCCTTTCCTTCTCCCCTTCTTCTTCTTTATCCTCTTCCTCTTTTTCCTCCTTCTCTTCTTCTATTTCTTCTCGCACTTCTTGTTAAGATCAGAATGGTTCCCGTTGCTGGAAAATAACCAAGAGTCTTAACCAATCTAGAAACAATGTAATCATTCACCAGAAAAGGTAAGCAGGAACTGGGAAAGGTGTAAGTGTACGGTTATTCACAAGCAGTGGACAATCAGAAATGTTCTACACATTCAGCATGACCAATATAAATTATGCTGCAGGGAAATACTCAACAAAATTATATGTGTACTGATGTATTTAAATGAAAAAAGTTAGGGAAATGTATGTCCAATTATGATCCCATTTGTGTTTTGCATCATATATTGGCACACAGACATATTGGCAATGTCTGAACAGTAAGTGTCTCTGAATGGCAGAACAGGAAAATATTTTTATTTCCTCATTTTACAAAGTATTTCTGTTATCAGTAAGGAGCCTGCATTTCTCTCACGTTCAAAAACAAGGAAGTTCACATAAGAGACTGGGTGAGATATTTGTAAATACAGAAGCTGAGTAAGCAGATTTGCAAAACCGAAATATGTGAAACGTAACAGGAAAGAATTCAGCAGCAGCTTAACATCCAATCAGGCCAGACTGTGATAGTCAGGAGAACGTAAAACTAGAAAAGTATCCCCTGAAGACGAATTACAGTTTGACTGTCACCACTATATTGTGTGGCTACACAAGAGGCTTACTTGTCACTAAACAAACAACGTGTGGTTTGTAAGCCTCTTACTCTCCGTGGGTGAATGGTCACTATCTCTCAGCTCCCTCAGTGACTCAGTGACAGTGACTTTTTAATCCAGAATGTTAATCCCACAGATGATAAACCTACCCCAGAGGGAAGGTGTGGGCTGAAATCAGAGCTCACTGTGAGGAACTGCCATTTATGTTGAAAGCAGAAATTGAAAGATTCAAGGGAGAAAATAATGACACTGCACAAGGAAAACATTTTTTTTTCTTTGCAAAGCCAGATTATCTAAACTGTGACTCATTCGAATATTTTTTAGAATGCAGATGAAACCTCTCTTTGGCTACCTTCTTGGCACCTTACCCATGCTAACCTACTTTATACCAAGCAACGTCAATCACAAGATGGGACTGGCAGCATTTCAGAAATGCTTTTCAACAGTACAAAACCTTTTTTTGGAAACTGGGATTAGCTGGCCACAAATATGGGTATGTAAAAGTAGGCACTCGGTTATGCAATATTTATTCAAGTGAAATTCTTCCAATATTTTCTGGAAGAGAGGTGATATTCAATGATGCCATTCTGTGGGCCAACGTCTTAAAGAAAGTGCCTAAGGGTGTTAATCTTTTTTTTTTTTAATTGGTGGTTTAAGCATTAAAAATGCATAAAGGTGAAAAGCTAGGATAAATGTCAGATTGTATATGTAGTGAGCCATTAAGTTTAATAAAGTTTATTTGAAAATAAGATGAACTATAATTTTCTCCTTTGATATACATCTAACAAACTTATTACTTAGCAGGAAAACTGTCTCCCATGAGTTATAGATGCTACTGGGTGCCTCTCGTCCTGTCTACTGTTTCCATCTCCAACCTCTTTAGTCTAGCCTCCCGATCAGTGTGGAGCTGAATGGCATGCTCTCCTCCACTTACCTCCCATCCCACGCTTCCCTCCATGTTTCTGCTCACCCAGCATCTTCCGTGTCTTTTCATCTTGACTCCTGGAGTCTGACCATTCTCTGAAATTCGATCTAGAGCACACAACCTCTAAAATATTTTGTTGAATTCATATATACTCTCAAGATTTGAACTTGCACTTGACTACCTTATCTTAGCTACAACTGTTTAACTTATCATTAAGCCACAGCCCTATCTAAGATAAAAACCCCATCACCTTGTTTTCCAACGCTGTTGTCTTTCTTCATTGTTCAGTTACTAAATTGTATCAATTCTTTTAGAGTTGGTCTTTTAAATTCTCTTTGTCTTAGTCACTGTTCTTTTGCTGTTGAAGAGACACCATGGCCAAGGCAGCTCTTATGAAAGAAAGCAGCGTTTGTTAGGGGTTTGCTTACAGTGTCAGAGGTTTAGTCCGTAATTATAGCAGAGAGCATAGCAGCACACAGGCAGACATGGTGCTGAAGAAGTAGCAGAGAGCTCTATACCTGGGTCCACAGGTACCAGGAAGAGAGGAGAGAGAGGGAGAGGGAGGGAGAGGGAGGGGAGAGGGAGAGGGAGAGGGAGAGGGAGAGGGAGAGGGAGGGAGGGGAGGGAGAGGGAGAGGGAGAGGGAGAGAGGAGAGAGAGAGAGAGAGAGAGAGAGAGAGAGAGAGAGAGAGAGAGAGAGAGAGAGAGAGAGAGAGAGAGATTGGCCATGGGCTTTTGAAACACGCTTCCTCCAACAAGGGAGGTTAGGGAGTGACATTAGTAGGAAGTGTGACCTTCTTGGAGTAGGTGTGTCACTGGGTGTGGCTTTAATACCCTGGTCCTAGCTGCCTGGAAGCCAGTCTTCTACAAGCCTTCAGATGAAGATGTAGAACTCTCAGCTGTGCCTGCACCATGCCTGCCTGGATGCTGCCGAGCTCCCCCCTTGATGATACTGGACTAAACCTCTGAACCTGTAAGCCAGCCCCAATTAAATGTTGTCCTTGTAAGAGTTGCCTTAGTCACAGTGTCAGTTCACAGAAGTAAAACCCAAACTAAGGTTGGGGATTTAGCTCAGTGGTAGAGCGCTTGCCTAAGCACAAGGCCCTGTTCAGGTCCCCAGCTCCGAAAAAAAAAAAAAAAAAAAACCCAAACTAAGACACCCTCCCTAGTGACTCAGCATTTAAATATATTTAAAATATTTGAAATATCTTATATATTTAAATATAAATATATGATCCTCTGAGGACTATTCTTATTCAAGCTACCACACTTTTCATTCATCATCTTTATAAATAATATCCTTACACTTTTACATATTAATATCCTTACACTTTCATGTAGGGTCTTTTATGTACAATTTCTCCCTACATTTATTTGACATCAAATCTCTCAAAAGAACTGAAACCTAGGATTGTATATTGGTGGTTTTTTTGGAAGAGGATGAGTTCAAAGGTATCTTCTGCAATTGGCTATTGTCGATGGAACTTGGTCTTACCAGGATCATATAATGAAGCTTATGGCCACAAAGCTCACCTAGGGGATGAAAAAGGTAAATATCAACTTATAAGTTCTGCTCCCCCTGTTATGTACCTTTATCTGGAGAGCCACAAATGAACATCTACTCCTGCCAAGATAACACACCATGAACTTGTTACTCTTCTACCTCACCTCAGTCTCCTCATAAGTAGTTGACTGCAGGCACATGTAGTACAGGACTGACCCTTGACTGACTTCTAATCTAAAAGGCACATTCTGTACTTTGTTCTCAAATATCTACTTTGTGTCTCTTGTCTACAATAGGATTCTTCTTACGTGGCTTTTGATTATTTGGCATTAGTAAAATACTGGAATAGGGGTTGGGAGAATGAGCTCAGCAGTTAGGAGCACTTGATCTTGCAAAAGACCCAGGTTCAATCCCCAGCTAGTACCCATCTATAACCCCAGCTGCAGGAAATCTGATGCCTTCCTCTGACCTCTGAGGGTACCAAGCACTCCTGTAGTGCCCATACACACACGCATTCAGAACATTCACACACATAAATTAATAAAATCAATCTTAAAAACTGTGTCAGGCATGGTGGCCCATACCTTTAATCCCAGCACTCAAGAGGCAGAGGCAGGTGGATCTCTGAGTTGAAGGCCAGCCTGGTCTATGGAGAGAGTTCCAGGACATCCAGAGCTACACAAAGAAACCCTGTCTCAAAACAAAACAAAAAGAAAAAGAAAATGCTAGAATAGGTTAGTCCATCGGTCACATTCAGTTTCCTCTAGATGCTAAAAAAGTATTATCTTTCAGCTCTGGCTTCTCAATAAATATTAGTTGCATATGCCCATCTCTCTTCTTCAGTCTTACCCTTTACACGTCTATATCCAAATACTTTCTGCCCACTGTTATTAAAGATTGAACTTGTAGTTGTTTTTATTGTAATAGTTATATTTGCTCATGTTAGATAATGGTCCTATTGTCTGGTATTCCTTAAGAGTATAGCACATCATTCAGAACATCTGCCCAGGTTAGCAATACTGTTAACTACACATTAATCCTCTTACTCAGCTATACTAAGATTACACAGATGATTTACTTTTTTAAAAATTGTTATTAGATATTAGATATTCTTTACTTACATTTCAAATGTCATTCCCCTTCCCCATTTCCTGTCCATAAGCCCTCATCCCCTCCCCACCCCACCCCCCATACATCCCCCTTACTGCCCCCCCATATTCCCCTGCACTGAGGGTCCAACCTTGGCAGGACCATGAGCTTCCCCTTCCACTGGTGCCCCAACAAGGCTATTCTCTGCTACATATGCAGTTGTAGTCCTGGAATAGTCTTTTGGTAGTGGTTTAGTCCCTGGAAGCTCTGGTTGGTTGGCATTGTTGTTTTTATGGGGTTGCAAGCTCCTTCAACTCTTTCAATACTTCCTCTAATTCCCCCCAAAGGGGGTCCTCATCTCAGTTCGGTGGTTTGCTGCTAGCATTGACCTCTGTATTGGACATGCTCTGAATGTGTCTCTCAGGAGAGATCTATATCCGGTCCCTTTCAGCATGCATTTTTTAGCTTCATCAGTCTTATCTAGTTTTGGTGGCTGTAGTTATGGGCCACATGTAGGGCAGGCTCTGAATGGCCGTTCCTTTCACTGCTCTAAACTTTGCAGCCATATCCCCTCCTATGGATATTTTTTCCCCTTTTAAGAAGGAGTGGGAGCATCCGCATTTTGGTCATCCTTCTTCTTGAGCTTCCTGTGGTCTGTGGATTGTATCTTGGGTAATTCGAGCTTTTTGGCTAATATCCACTTATCAATGAGTGCATACCAAGTGTGTTTTTCTGTGATTGAGTTACCTCACTCAGGATGATATTTTCTAGTTCATTCCATTTGCCTATAAATTTCGTGAAGTCATTGTTTTTGATAGCTGAGTAGTACTCCATGGTGTAGATGTACCACATTTTTTTAACCCATTCCTCTGTTGAAGGGCATCTGGGTTCTTTCCAGTTTCTGGCTATTATATATAAGGCTGATATGAACATAGTGAAACATGTGTCCTTGTTGTATGTTGGAACACTTTTTGGGTATATGCCTAGGAGAGGTATAGCTGGGTCCTCAGGTAGTAGAATGTCCAATTTTCTGAGGAACCTCCAGACTGATTTCTAGAGTGGTTGTACCAGTTTGCAATCCCACCAACAATGGAGGATTATTCCTCTTTCTCCACATCATCACCAGCATCTGCTATCACCTGATTAATCTTAGCCATTCTCACTGGTGTGAGGTGGAATCTCAGGGCTGTTTTGATTTGCATTTCCCTGATGTTGAACTTTTCTTTAGGTGCTTTTTGGCCATTCGATAATTCTCAGCTGAGAATGTTTTGTTTAACTCTGTACCCCATTTTTTAATAGGGTTATTTGGCTCTCTGAAGTCTAACTTCTTGAGTTTTTACACATGATTTTAAATCCCCCCCCCTTGCCCCTGGTTGTTCTGGAACTTGCTTTATAGACCAGGCTGGTCTTGAAATCAAAGAGATCTGCCTGTCTCTGCATCCAAGTGCTGGGCTTAAAAGAGAGTACCACCATTGCCTGGTGATTTTAAACTCTTTACTCATAGATTAAAGTCAAATTTCTTCAGTAATTTAGGTTGATCCTTCTTGCATTTACTTATATTTACAATGTAGATGAATTTTTTTTTGAATTTTACTTTGTTCCATCCACATGATTTACAGCACTTCAAAAATTCCTACTATGTCCAAATTAGATGAAAACACACTCCATATGAAAACTATGTATATGTCATACATGCAAATGGTGATTATTTGTAGAATATTCTAAAAATGAGACAGAGAAAACAAATTCACTTTCTTTATCCTTTGATTAAAATATAACAGCCAAAAGAATCTGTCAGGTTCCTTACTCTCACTAGAGTGTTTTGTATGTTAAGATAAAGTTATCGGAAAATGTCTCCTAAAGGAAAAAGTTGAAGTTATTTTGACCATAAGCAAACACCTGTAATGTTTTTAAAAGAATTAGGACAGAAATTAGTGAGTGTGTTTTCATTCAACAAACATCTACTAAGTATTCTGTGTGAAAATGCACTACCAGACTGTGTTCATCGCTTTCTAGAAAATAGATTGTTTTCCTATTTACACAAAATTTGTTTTGTTTTATTTTGGTTTTGAGACATGTTCTTTCTATGTGTTATCCTGGCTATTCTGGAACTCACTATTTAGCCCAGGCTATGGCCACAAACTCACAGATCTCTCTCTCTCTCAATCTCTCTCTCTCTCTCTCTCTCTCTCTCTCTCTCTCTCTCTCTCTCTCTTTCTCTCTCTCTCTTTCTCTCTCTCTCTCTCTCTCTCTCTCTCTCTCTCTCTCTCTCTCACACACACACACACACACACACACACACACACACACACACACACACATGCTGAGATTAAAGACAGAACTCACCACACCTGGCTAGTTACACAAAGTTTAGAACATTCTGTAGAGTAAACAGAAAGCTTTGCAAAGAGAAAAGTCAACCAAGTCAACCTTTGATGGAGATAGCTCCTTGGTGCTTTGGACAGAGGCTCTGAGAAAATGTTCTCATAGGAACAGGTTAGGATTCAAAACTTTTATCTTGATTCACTTACCTTCCCCACTCTTCACTCATGTTATCTACCCCCTAAAGTCAACATGTGATACAAATGTTTTTGTGGAGTAGTTCACCAGGTTCATTAAAATCAAACCAAAATAGATTTCTTTAAGGAGCTCACACCCCCATTATGTCTGCTATGAATATGTCATCATGATCTTTTTTTATTGCTTCTGCTCATAAGATGTTCACCAGTCTTGAATAGTTCTTGTATTTACAAGGTGATAACACTTCTGGTGTCTGGAGATGGAACTTAGTGATCCAGGGGAGAGCAGTGCACACTCGTGCTCACAATTGGAAGTCAAGCATGAGGCATAAAACTTGGGGTACACATGGTGGAAAAGTATCAGATTCACCTTTTCAAAGGACAGGATTCCAGCTGCTCAGTTAAGATCTCAGTTGTCTTAGTCTTGAATTCTAAAATCAGGCATAAACTGGAATTGGTCATTTCAAAGGTTTTTTGTTTGCTTTGTTTTTTAATTTGAGCACAAGGGACAAGAACAATATGAAAATACTGATTAGTTGGCATTAAGTTACTTTTTTGTGTGGATAAGGATTCAGATGAAGAACTTGCAAACTGGGCATGGTGGCACACGCCTTTGATCTCAAAAAAGGATCAAAGGAAGCCAAATCTCTAGGAGTTCAAGGTCAGCCTGGTATACAGGAGTTCCAAGTCAGTCAAGGCTACATAGTAAGAACTTATCTAAAACAAACAAACAAACAAACAAACAAAACAAAACAAAACAAAACAAACAAACAAAGGAACAGCAGCACAAAAGAAACTACTTGTGCCAGTTGAAAATGTTCTCTCAGGGAAATTTGACCTCTGTGTTCTCTGCTTCTGATTTCTCTGCAGGGCAGATAAACAGGTTAGTTTCAGCTTGGTGGAACTTTCCAGGGGGTGATTCCGTTAGACTTTTAGCCTCATGGGCTCAAGTCTACTTGGAAAAGCTTAGAACAAAACCATGACCTTCTGTGATTACTACCAGTGTCAACCAAAGCCATAAGATTCCTCCCGTCCATTACTCACTTTCCACAGGACAGAACTAATACAATTCACATTAAAACTAGGAAGCAAAAACAAGATAAAAGGACGGAGTGTGTTGTCTGCAGTGGCGGGGGGGTGGGGGGAGAGATGAGGAGGTAACCTTCAGAAAATGTTCTTTGGCTAGTAATTTATATACTGAATATAAATAATTAGCCCATCTTAATATGAAATTTCACCCATTTTATTTATAGTTTAAAAGGTAAGTTCTAACAAATTTATGGGGAAAATACTATTTTGTCAATTCTATCCTTGTACCTGTAGGAATAGAGATTAAAAAAAAATATTTTCTTTTTTTGGAAATCTTTCAGAGAATAGAGACTGGCCACAGGTTTGTAAGAGTAAGCTCTTTTTGTGGCTAAAGAAATAAAACCAGATATCAGGCTGCAAATAATTTTTATAACAGTTTTAATGTGTAATTAAGTCTTTGTTTGCTTGCTTGTTTGTTTGTCTTACTACTTCTGAGCTGACTGATAATTAATAGGTCTGAAGGACCAGGGCTGTTTGAATAGGAATTTGCCTTCATGTATTAGAGGCTTAGGGACTCTGACATGTCAGTGAAATTAATCCTTTCATAGATTTGTGATAAGACAGCACTGTGGACAGTAAACAACAGGTACTAGGGCCATCTTGAAAGAAGTAGGTCACTAGGTTATGAGTCCTTCAGACTAGGTCAGAGGAGATGCTCTGCTGACACACGTCCCTACAATTGCGATTGTCTGTCCAAACACATGGGCCTGAGCGGCCACAAATCAATCCCTCCTCAACCACAAGGAGAGCAAATCTTTCCTCTCCTTAAGTTGACCTTTTTCAGGTATTTATCACAGCAACACAGAGTCTAATGAATAACAAAGGGAGAGAAGGAGACACCATTTACTGAAATAAAGAAGACAGAGAGGCAGGTGGGGTTTAAAGAAGCAAGGTTTCAGTGTTACCTGTTATAACAGAATTCAACATTGACCTGGGTCCGAGTGTTGCCTGCCTTGGTCCCAGCTCTCACTCTTTCCAGTAACTCAGGAGAAAGGAGACATGCATACTTCATTCTCTCAAGTCCATAACATCCTTCTAGACTGAGCCTTTAGGGACGCAGATTAGAGCCCATCAGTGACTCAGCTATCAACACCTCTTCCTGACATCTCCTCTTGTAAATATTTGTCCCAGAAAGACTGAAAGGACCAGTTGTTCAAGTTGAGAGGGCAAAGTTTACACAGTCTTCATTTAAGGAGAAGAAATAAGGTGCCAGGGAAGAAATGATCATGAGACTGAAGGTAATCTCCAGATTCAAGAGCACGCTGACTGGGGAGAGATATGTCAATTCGTTTCAGTTGATTTTCAAACACTTAGAACTAAGTTCCCCGAGTTTTAAGTAACACAGTCCCAATCTTGACACAAGTTACCTTTTCAACATATGCCTTGAAACTGAAACATGCAGTGAGTTGTCACATTTATTTGAATCCTACCACTAAGCACTGTGATCATTCAATCTAATTGACTCCTTAACACTTCAATTATCTTGGCAGTTGAAAAAAAAAAGAATGCTTCCTGTCCTGAATTAATTATAGCTGTATTCCCAGGCTGTTGTCTTCTCATCATTGGATTGGCACTCTCTTTCAATGACATCTTAGGGTTCAACTTCTCTCCTAGGAGATAGAGAAAAGAAAATCTGAAGGAAGATTGCTGGAGCAGGGCATGTGGGGTTCAGTGGGTAGAGCATTTATTACACAAGCATGAGGATCTAAGTTTGGATCACCGGAACCCAAAAAAAAGCTAGGCATAGTAGTGAGTTGATGGCCCTAGAAGTGGGGAAATGCAAACAGAAGGATCCTGGGAATGAACTCCCCAGCCAGTCTAGCCAAAATGATAAAGTCTAGGTATAGTGAGAGAGCTTGCCTCATAAAATGAAGACATCTGATGTCAATCTCTGGCCTTTACATATGTACACGGGCAAGTGCACCTGAGCACACATCTACATACCCAACGCACGCACGCACGCGAGCGCGCGCACACACACACACACACACACACACACACACACACACCTACCTTATATTGTAATAACTTCCAATAAACCAGAAACAAATCCCACATCTATAAGTATAGAATTTAAAAGTGATCTTTGTTCTCATGGGCATAGACAGAATTCTAGTTCTCTATTATGAAATGACTTTATCAAATGAAGATATGGACTGGAGTTAAAATAATCATTCATTTAATTGGAAATTGAGATCACTTATGATAAATGTTTCTTAAGGTTGTCAAACTAGTTCTTTCTCTTGCATTTTGTCAGCTGTTTGGCAAGCTAGCTGGAATGCAAGCTGTGTTTTTTTTTTGTTTTTTTTGTTTTTTTGTTTTTTTTATTCAAGTCTACTGAAGGATCAGAGAGAGGATTGAAGGTTTAGAATTTACCTCCTTGGTGGTCTCACTAATTAGGAATTTATGATTCTTCAGGGAATGGCATTAAATATTTTCTTTGGGCAAATCAAAATGGAATTCTCACCATTTAAAATGAAATGAGATTTCCATATCAAGTGACTAAAGTATTTTTTAAATGCTTTTCATGGGTTAAGGACATAGCATGACAAAGTACTTGCTTGGCAGACATGAGGCTGTAGGTTTAATACCCAACCTTAGCATTTTTTTTGTAAGACACATATGTATAACTTAGAAATTTATAAATAATTTTAATACATTTATACCTTTTGCATAATTAGTAGCAATTACTACTTTAAAAAAGAAAGAGAATCACATTGTTTGCTTTCATTCACAATCATAAGTCTCAAATGAGTTTTTGTTATAAGTAATTGTTTTCCCAAACACAGTGTCTTAGTATCTTAGTGCTGTGAAGAGATACCATGACCAAGGCAACTCTTATAAAGGAAAACACTTAATTGGGGCTGGTTTGCAATTTCAGAGGTTTAGTCCATCATGACAGGAAACATGGCAACATCCAGGGAGACACAGTGCTGGAGAAGGAACTGAGAGTTCTACATCTTGATCCTCAGGCAGCCAGGAAGAGTCTTCATTTTCACAATGGGTGGAGCTTGAGCATAGGAAACATCAAAGCCCACCCACACAGTGACACACTTCCTCCAACATGGCCACAGCTCCTAATAGTGCCCATCCTTGTGGGCCAAGCATTCAAACACACAAGTCTGTGAGAGCCAAACCTATCCAAACCACCACACATAGTAAATTAATCTGGTTATGTTGGCTCATACATCCAAACTCAGTTCTTCAAGGATGAAACAAGAGGATTGCCACAAGTTCCAGGCCTGTATTGGGTACATGATGGGTTAAAGGCCAGGCCTGAATGAAACCTGTGTATCTGGAAAAGAAAATTCAACCAAATAAAAAACAACAAACCCTACAAAATAAACCAGACATTTATCTGTCGAATTTAGACAAAATATGGCATAGGTAGTTTACATGCTTCAAGGAATTCCATACCTGTTATAAGCAATACAACCTCATCTCCAGGCTATATAAATCAGTTTGCACCTTTGTCCCAAAGTACCCTAAACTAGGTAGCAAATAAAAAAATAGAAAATTATTTCTCAAAACTCTGGTTGTTGCAAGTTCAAGATTAGGGTGTCAACGTGGTGAGGGTTATCTTAGGGGTTGCAGACATTTCTTAAATCTTCAAATAGTGGAATGAGTGCTAGCTAGCTTTCTGGTCTGTTCTTTTGAGATAGATCATTAATCCGTTCATGAAGAATTTACCTCTCAAAGGCTCTATTTTAAAACACTAAATTATGCTGAAAATGAAAAGTTTTAACATATGACATATGTTGCACAAGGACATAAATGTGCACTCACACGAATCTTCTGACCCATCTTTACCATAATAAGATTTTGCTTATTCGGTTCCTCTACAGAGACATGAAAAAGACCCGGCACTCTCAAATAGCAAAAGCCATGGGTGCTGACAAGATGCATTGACCCCTGGTGCTCTCCTGGAGGGCAAGCATTTATAA
This sequence comes from Rattus rattus, assembly GCF_011064425.1. NCBI lineage: Eukaryota > Metazoa > Chordata > Mammalia > Rodentia > Muridae > Rattus > Rattus rattus. The sequence continues at coordinate 74,006,197 of NC_046168.1, read as the reverse complement.
ATGACTTGCTGAGGGGATGCCAGTGTAAAGATAGAACTGTTTCTTCTCTAAGGGTCAAGGAGTCAAACTAAGGAAAGGTGAAAAGCAACCCTTGAATGACACCTCAGAGTGTCTCTCAGGAGAAGCCAGACAACCCAGGAATAACAACCCGGGGTGTCACTCCTGAGAAGCCTTACAGAAACTAGAAAGGCAAAGAGAAATCTTAGCAGATGTTAATTTTCTTGACTTGTTTTAATTACTTAGGACAACTACAATGGAGTCTAAACCTAAGAATAGTTTAAGGAAGTTAGTTTGGAAAGTTGGACTGGGAATATAACTGAACATGAGCAATGGTGATGACTTAGAATCTAAAGAGGAGATGTAGATCCGATAAGAGGCAAACTGACTGAGATCTAGCATGTGGGTTGCTGTAGAACAAAAACTTCCCCATAATCTCGCAGTTTCTTCAGTATCAATGAAAAGGCTCAATGTTTGAATATCTGAAGCAAAAGCAAGTATTTATGGGGTGCTGTGCTCAGAGCACAGCTCACTGACCTCAAGTTACCCTCATAACAGTCCACAAATTTTCTCATGAGATTCCATATGGTCACACAGATTGAACTATAGACACTTGAGATTCAACAGATGCAGGAACTCTTCTTTTCAGACCCTCCCTTATCTGAGTAGAGGCAGAAACTCCTAGAAGTAAGGCTGTCATAAATCTTGTTGGAGGGACTTGTACTAGCCAGACACAGAAAAGACCACTGACACCTGTAAAAACAAACAGATCCCAAATTTTGTCTTTCCTTTGTTCCCTTGGCTACTTGCTTGTTTTTCCCAAAGTAGCCATTTCTCTCTCTTCCTCTTCTCTGAAGTAAAGCACGTAAAGTCTCCATCTTTTGCTCTCTAGAGACTCATATTTTGTTCTGTGTTCCTACACAAGAAAATAAACACCTAAATTGTTATCTTGTCTTTTTTCCATTTAAGTTACAACCTCAGAGATAGGGAGATGGCTGTTGGTAAAGTGGGAATAAAGTCTGTACAAGTGTGAATCCGTCTGCACAGGCGGGAGAACCTGAATTCAGAGCCCTAGCTTCCCAGGGGAAATGGTGTCTGGCTGTCATTCCAGTGCTGAACAAGTGTTTCCTTGACTCCTTGGTGTTCATTGACAAGCTGAGCTAGCTAACTTGATAAGCCGAGTGTTTAATGAGAGACCCTGCCTCAAAATGTAAGGTGGAAAGCAATAGAAAAGTATATCTGATATTGACCTCTGGCCTCTACACCTTGTAAACCCATGCACACACCCAAACATGCATGCACATGCACACACAGAGACATGCATGCACATGCACACATACAAACGTGCATGCAAATTCCCATCTGAACAATGTCATTCAATAAAAATTAATTAATTAGCAATTCCAAAACAGTGATCCTGGGTGTGGAGGAAACTGTTTTCCTCCATCACAAACCCTATGGGATAAGTAATCTCATCTCCGTGATAGATATAAGTTAGACTCAAATTCAGGAAACTCCCAGTTCACTGAAGCAGAGTAAGGATTCAAACGTAGGACTTTGCTACCCTAGAGTCTACACTACAATACTTCAGTAAACTGTTTATACTGGCTCTAGAGGTTGCAGTAGTCCATGAAAACTGTCAGTTAAGTCAGATATGGCAATATTTGTTTCTTGTAGTGATTCGGATGAACCAGGGGCCAGGATAGTGGGAAGTCACTCTTCAGCTGAGTCCCATACCACCTCCAGCCTCTAGCTTTACATCGTTTGGCTCTTTTAATATTTTGAGGCAGGGTCTCTCTATGTACTCCTGGTTATCCTGGAACTTGTAAAGATCCACTTGCCTCTGCTTCTTGAGTGCTAGAATTAAAGGTATACGCTGTATGCTGGGCCCAAAGTTCAGATTTTAAAGGTAATTCTTACAGAGCTGGGGGTGTGACTAAGCAAAAGAGTATATACTGCTTAGCATGCAAAAGTTTCTGGGTTCAATCCCAGTGGAACACCCCTCACCCCTGGAAACACACACACACACACACACACACACACACACACACACACACACACACACCTATAACACAAACAAACAAAACCAAGTAGTTCTTACATCTACCATCAGGCATCTCAATTCTGAATGTTTTGTTACATACTAGGGAGGGACACGATTTATTTGGGTGACTGGAAAATTCACCCAAACTATTTAATTTAGAAAAGCAAAGATAAATGAAGCATTTAACTTTATCTCACTTCCTTCACAAACCGGTTTCTAAGGTTGACATGTGTTCTCACTGGAAAAAAATTCTTTACATGCAACCGAAAACCTGACTCAAGATGAAAGAATTCAGCATGAGTGAGATTCACAGTTTGTCATAAGTCAGTGATGGGGAAGTTTAGCTGAAGATACATAAGACATAGACTAAACTGAGGCCAAAGCTTCCTGGGTATGACCAGGCATCCTCCAGCCTGGAGCTGACTATTCTTAGCTGCTCTAAGGGAGGGAACTAGCCAGGGTCATAGAGAGTCAATTGCAGCAAAGAGAAGGATTAAGAGGGGTTGGGGATGGAAAATGAGCTTCAGGTTCAAAGTTCTGTCTTAGCCTGTGGCACTCTAGAAGAGAATCCCAGAGCTGACATCAGAAGAAGACAGGATATGAGAATAGCGATGTACGTAAGTGCATGTTTGTGAGAACACAGGGACTACTTTGTTTATAAACGTCCACAACATAGGGCCGGGGATACAGAACAGGGCTAGAGCACTTGCCTAATATAAGTGAGACCCTGGGTTTCATCCCCAACACCGAAAAAGAAAGTGAAAACATTTTCATAAAATGATATACATATTTCCAAAGAGTAGATATAGATGTCTATTTGTGAGTGTATAGTTTTGAATTTTTTGTGGTTGTTATTTTGTTTTGTTTTGTTTTGTTTTTAAAGCTGGAGAGATACTGTGCATTCAAGTTTTATCAACATGACAGGAGCTAGAGGTCATCTGGGAAGAGGGAATTTCCCTTGAGAAAATGCCACCATCAGACTGGCTGGTAGACAAGTTGGGGGCTCGGGGGCACTTTCTTGATTAATGATTGATGTTGGAGGGGCCAACCAATTGTGGGCAGTACCAACCCCAGGGGCAAGAGAACCTTGGTTGTATAAGAAAGTAAGCTGAGGAAGCCATGGGGAGCAAGTCAAACAGCAGCACTCCTCCATGGCCTCTGCTTTAGATTCTGCCTTCAAGTAGCTGCTTGGGTGCCTGCCCTGACTTCTCCTCAAGGTGGATGGTAAAGCTGTAAGAACGAATAAACCCTTTCCTCTCCAACTTGCTTTTGATGGTGGTGTTTCTCCTAGCAACAGAAAGCAAAATAGGACAGAGAGCATGGAAATGAAGACCACAAAATGAGAATAATCGGAGGCTATAAATAATTCCCCCGGGCTCGTCATACAAGGAAATCAGACACCATTTTTTAAATTTATGCCAAGCATAAATTATGATGCAAAAGTAGGCAGAGGAGGGTTCCATGTTAGGGGCATTATAATAATAATTAAAAAAGGACCATCTCAGTATGCTCCTGCTTGCGGAGCTAGGGGCAGTAGGCTCATCAGAAGTGGAACTTTTTCTTGTGAGTGGATGGTGTGGGGGTGGTTCTATTTTTGGCTTTCTCATTTTGGTCCTGAGTTTGAAGACAGCAACCATCAACTGAGCACTGACATGTCTAGGTCGATGATGGACTTCTTCAGGGTCCCTCACTTAGCTGACCAGGCTGGCTGCTACAGAGGCTGTGTCACATTGTATTTGCTTGAGAGAGCCGTGCCTTGTCCATTTGAATATCTCGATATACACCAAAGTGATCTTAATGGTCACCAAGGACCAGGACCGCGCATGATCAGCAAAGGCTAAATTCATTACTCTTCATTCCTTAATGTTTACTCACATAACCTCGTGAGATCCTGAACGGTATAGCAGAAAAAGGGTAGTTGCCTTTTTTACGGTCAACACAGTCACCTTCTTCTTTCACAGTTACAGAAACTGAGGCACTAAGAAGGCGACCTTTCCAGATACCACCGATCAACAGTAGGCAGATCTGAGGTCCAAGAATACTTCATCCTAGTCACTGCTGCTCAACCTGTTACACTATGGCCTACAAAAACATCCTCGTCCCGACAATGAAAAAAGAGGATGCCATTTGGACTGCAGGAAAGGTTGAGCAGAAGTCACACCCGGCTACTAAATACCAACATCTTCCTGCTGGTAAGTTAGAGTGCAGAACTGGCCGCAGCCCTGGGCAAACTGATTTACTTAAAGTTACATGGAAGTTTTGCAGGAAAGTCTGTGAGTCATAGCTTTTGAATTCCCCACAGGGGAGCTTTGGCTTTTGAAAAGAGAGCCTTTCTTCTTTAACTCGTGTGTGTGTGTGTGTGTGTGTGTGTGTGTGTGTGTGTGTGTGTGTGTGTGTGTGTGTGTGTGCGTAGCTCTGAAACCTTGAGAATGCTAGGAATGCAAATCCATCACTGGGTTCTATCTATCCTGACTCCAAGACACACATGGATACAGCTACAACTGATGACAAAGTAAGAGAGTGGGGGCCTTCAGTACAGAGGTTTCCTTTCAGGGCATCATCACCCATGGTGCTGGTGACAGGCCGCTTTCAGTTTCAGATCTGGGAGATACTAAAAAGAGCCACTCCCTGGGTATTTGAAGAGGTTATAAACAGGCTGACTCTCTTCATGCGTTCATGCAAGTAGCCTAATTTATTTACCTTGCAGATTAAGAGGCTCTAAAAGTATTGTATTTGTCTATGGCTTATGGAGTTCAAAACAATAGGGCTACTCTCTCTTTAAAATAAAATAACAACTTTAAATGGAGATTAAATGGTCGTGTGGTTGTATTTGTTTGTTCTTGAGTTGGGGGTCTTCTTTGCTTAGCCCAAGCAGATCCGGAACTCAGAATCCTCTCGAACAGAAGCAATGCTTACGATCACAGCTGTGCAGATCCACACAGCCCTAAATTTGAAAATTTTATCTGAAACTTCTAAGTTGTTGGTGATCTCTCTCTCTCTCTCTTTAAAATGTGCTTGTTCTACCACAGAGATGATGTCTTTATACAAATTAATTTTTTCACATTTTGATGCTATAATAGATCTGATCAAGGCTTAGAATAACCCCCTAAATATGGGAGTTTGGGGCACAATGAGCAATCTGTGATGGAAACAGGGTTGTTCTGTAGTCTCCCTATCTGCACGAAGACTTTCCCATCTCCTCGGGAAATCTCACTGTTTAGCTCCAAATAATCCCCATATCAAGGCAATGCCTGTGTCCCAGGTTCAGATTCTAGTCTTTTTACAAACTTCTAATTTCTCTCAGTCTTTCTCTACAGCCCCTCAAACACTCTCTACATTCCCCAGTCACCTTACCTTCCATAAAAAACGTACATAAGTATTTGATTATATTGGCTACTTGCTAATCACGTCTGTGATTTTTCCTCCTCCTGTAAACCAATAAATATGCACAGTCCCAGGTGTGGTGGCGAGGAATGAGGCCTTAGATTCCCTGATAGGCACACAGATACAGAGAGACCATGACTAGGTAATAAAGATAGATGTTGATCTTCCAAGATGGCGTCTTCCTCATCCTCCTGACCTGAGAGAGACAAAAGTGGAGGTTTGGAGCCAAGGCCCTGATGTTGTTTTCCCTCCTGCCTGTCACACCCCTGCTGATGGACAGGCTCACCAAGTTCAAGACCAGATCAGGACCTGTGTTCACAGGAGTTGTGGGCCTGACAGCCGTCCCATCTCTTCAAACTGACAAACCCTGAATTAGGGGGGAAAGAATCTTCAAAGGTTTTAGAAAACAAGCAAGCAAGAAATAACAACCACAGCAAAAACAACTTTCAAAGAGAGGCCAGTCTTAGACTCCCTGAGTTGCCACTCTGCATTGACGAGGGTCTTTTTAAATCTGTGTATGTGTTTATGAAGAGATAAAGCAGGGAGAATATGTTTTGGTGGATGTGTGGTGAGGTATGGGGGAAGGGGGTGCCTCAGTGGGCCCATGCCCACTGAGGGTAGTAGAGGCAGAGAGAGAGAGAGAGAGAGAGAGAGAGAGAGAGAGAGAGAGAGAGAGAGAAGAGGAATAGAGGAATAGAGGAATAGAGGAATAGAGGAATAGAGGAATAGAGGAATAGAGGAATAGAGGAATAGAGGAATAGAGGAATAGAGGCTGGCTTTAAGCACATGGAGAAAGGGGGAGAAGGGAATGGGGAGAGAGCAGGAACAAGAAGGTAAGAGCAAGAGAGAGCAAGAGAGTGAGGAAGGGGCAAGCAGCCCCTTTTAGGGTGAATCAGGCACACCTGGCTGTTGCCAGGTAACTGTGGGTGGCGCTTGGACAAAATGCTAACACTGTGCTTGCAGACTCTAAGAGGGCATAAAGTTAGTAATGTGGCATGAGGATGTGAAGCCTTACATTTCTCCTTTCCTGTAACCCTTGGGTCACAGGGTTCAGTGTTGGACAAGTACTTCATCATGGTTCTTCACTGACAGGCCCTAGACACCATCTGTCCTTTTAACTATACAGCAGGCCGGAAACCCTGACCCGGCTGGTCCATTTCATTCCCAGGGGAAAAGCAGCCCAGTTTCCCAGATTTTCTGAGTTAACTTTGAGATACCCTCTCACCCTTGTTTTTATCCCTTCAATAGGGCCTCGCTATATAGCTTAAAGCTCGCTGAAGGCTGACTTCAAATTTAGACATCCATCTGCCTCTGCCTCTGCCTCCTGACTACTAGGATTAGAGGTGTAAGCCACCACCCAGCCAATCTTCAAACTTAAGTGTTTTTAAATGGGAAGTTGGTTAAATAAGTCTAACACAGCGGTTCTCAACCTTCCTAATGCTGCGACCCTTTAATACAGCTCCTCATATTGTGGTGACTCCCCACCATAGAATTATTTTTGTTGTTACTTCATAACAGCTAAGTTTTGCTACTGTTATGAATCATAATGTAAATATCTGTGTTTTCTGATAGTCTTAGGTGACCCTTGTGAATAGGTTGTTTGACAATCACCCCCACCCCAAAGGGGTCTGGACCCACATGTCGGATGATGTCATTGTGCAAGTGAAGGCAGGTACAAGATAGAACAAGGCCTGTCATTGGAGGAGAAGGAAGGATGGGCAGGAGGAAAGTTTGAAGGAAGAGGAGGAGACTGGGACGGGGAGGAGAGGAAACCACAGAGAGAACATGGAGGCTGATGTTAAGATTCCACTCTGTGTATTTACAGGTTCTTATGAATATTCTTAAGGGGTGGATGCCTACAGGGCTATGTATGTTTAGGTAGGAAATTATATCTTATCAATTATATCTTATTATTGTGTTGTATGTTCATTCCTTCTTGTGGCGAATCGAGTTTAGGAGAATGTGTGGCAGCAGAGACACTGGGCCACCACAGAGTTGGGGTGTATATTCCTGGCTTGGTGGCAGCCCACCTTGGGAACTTGGTTAGAGAGATTGCTACCAGGCTCAGAGAGATGCTATCAGCAATGTTAGATGGGATGGAGCAGAGCGGGTGAGATGCTTTGCTGACTGACATTAAGGTATCTATCAGATATCTTGGGGCACTGCGGTGACGGACCTAGTGGGGGTAAAAGACAGCATTTTGTTTTTTATAATTTTACAGCAGCACCCACGAGTTAAGAAACACTGTAACACATCAATACTTTTGACCCAACATTCATTGTCTGGGAAAGTTCTGCTCAGACAAACTGTAAGGATCTCAGGGAGGAAAATACGACCTCTTCCTGAGGAAAATATTATACTGAGATAAGCTTTGCAATAAAGCTCCGTGTCAGTTATTGCTGCGAGTGTTATGTGACAGAATGGAAAGCGCAAAGGCTGCTGAGGCCAGGATCAGAGCTATGTGCCCCACAGTTGATTGATCTTTAGGAGATCTACCCAGGATACCGTTTCACAGAAGAAAACTCGGGAAGACAAGATAGTGTCTGACCATGATCCAGCTCTTAGGTAAGCAGATGTACAGCCGTACAGGGTTCATTTCATTGAGGCTCATGGGAAAATCATATTTGAAAAAGGAAACTAAAGAGGAGAGGATGCGGAAATGGGAAGGAGCCGGAGACGCACCAGGGTGTGTCTGAGAGGAGTGGCTACAGGGGAGGTGAGGTGGATGGGATCAGTGTGAACCCGTATGAAGTTGTCAAAGAATAAATAAAAGATTTTTTTTTTAAGAGAGAGGAAGCTGTTGTTGTGTTTTATAAAAAGAAAGGAAGGAAGGAATGTGTTTGGTGGAGGCACAGTACGGTGTAGGGGAAGAGGGTGCCTCTGTGGGCCGGTGCTGAGGCCCCCTTCCTCCTCTGCGGTACCAGCCACAAGACAGTATAGTGTAGAATAGAGTTTATCCGGGTCATGGAGGGGAGTAGGGGAATAGAGGGAATAGAGACAGAGAGGGATGGGAAAAGAGAGAGACAAGGAGGGAGGGAGGGGAGGAGAGGAAGGGATGGGAAGGGGAAGGGGAGGAGAGGGGAGAGGCCCGCCATGAGCACATGGAAGGGGAGAGGGCAGGGAAAGGAACAGAAGCAGGAGGAGAGAGCAAGGGCAAAAGAGTGAGGAGGAGGCAAGCTGCCCCCTTTATAGTGAGTCAAGCACCCCTGGCTGTTACCAGGTAACTGTGGGGCGGAGCCTAGACGAAATGCCAATCATCTGAGTAATGACTCAGAGCTCTGGGAAATGCCCAGGACAGCAGAGATCAATTACCAGGGAATCTACAGTGGAGGCCAGGAACCAATAGCCTGTGGGCCAACTCTTGCCCCCAAACTGCTATAGCCTGTAAAATGGTTTTCACGTTGTCAATGGATACAACAAAAATCAAAGATGCTCACAGAAGAAGCCACATGTTATCTGTCTATCTGTCCTCAGAAACGTGTCATGCCTGCTGCCCAGGTCTAGTCACAACCAATGAAGGTTCTGAAATTTTGTCTTGCAAGCTAACAAGTTAGGCCACTGCAGAGTCATGGGTCTGGCAAGAGACAGGAGAATCTGGGGTCAGAAAATATGGACTAGTTTATAGCAATAGGAGGATAGAATCTGCTGCGGTCACATGGGAGGGAACCAGGTGACAGACACCTGCTTGCACAGTAGGAAAGAAATCCTGAGCTCAGAACTCTGAAGCCTTCATAAAGGACCTTAAAGGCACCTGCTCCTACCCAGCAGGGAGCTATTCTCTCAGTCTTCTGGGGCCTTTTACTATACCTTTAAGAAAAGATAGCTTGGCTTACCAGCCAGTGTCTCTGTTTGTGAGATGGGCAGAACCCCAGGAGGACACTGAGATATGTAGCTGTCTTTGTTACTTTTCCTGTTGCTGTGATTAAAATACCGTGGCACAAGCAACTCAAGGGAGAAGGGTTTACTTCAGTTCACTATTTAAGAGTTTACGCTGGGGAAGTCAAGACAGTGGGTGTTTGAGGCGGCCATGTCATTATCAAGAGGAGAGATAGAACGCATGCTCAGACCACATTCTCCATTTTCCAAAGACTGTGATAAGTCAGACAATGTAAGAAGGTTTTGGTTTTTCGAGATAGAAAAGAAGACTTCTTAATGCCTTAGAAGTAATTATCACTGGGCGACAGTGATGTAAATCTTCGATTCCAGCACTCAGGAGGTAGAGGCAGGCAGATCTCTGTGAGTTCGAGGACAGCCTGGTCTGCAGAGAGAAACTTGTCTCAAAAAGAAAAGAAAAAGGAAAAGAAAAAAGAAAGAAAAGGAAGGAAGTAACCATCTAATTTCTAGAAGCAGACCAGCCTAAGCCATCTCCACAAAGCATTATAAATGGAAGAGTGTAAAACTTAAGATGGTTTTAAAATTTCTATAGTTTTTAAAATTCTACAGTTTTTCAAGTCTATGACCAGCATTCAGTTGCATATTTAACAAGTTGTCTTGTTGAAAACACTAAGCTTTGTGAAAGTAGATCGTCTGTAGACAGAGTACAGGGGACGGTGATAGTACCGGCACGGTCAGCAGACTTCTCCCGTTCTGATAGGAAAGGATCTCACATGAATGTTCTCATGCAGCTAAAGGAACCCTGGAGAGGACCGGTCACTTTGATGCTCACAGCCGACCAAGTCTGATCTATACTTTTCAGTCCCCAATCTGCTGAGACAAAGCGGCAGAATTGGTTTGATGTTTCGCTAGTTAATCTTACTGGGTCATTTGTGAACCGCTTTCCAACAGATAGGAAGCCAGAACATAGTCAAAAACTAAGAAAGACGCGCACAGCTGGTGGCTCTCTCTGACCTCTCAGTGTTACTATGTAGATTTGCCCAGTGGGTTTCGGTGGGTTTACTTGACGTCATTTTGCTGAGAACCAAGCAGGGGCAGGGCTCACACGGACTGTTTCACAGAGACTGTTCTTATATATTTTAGGATATATACACTTAAGTGTTTTGCTCAGATTATATTTCAAGGATCGTACAAAAATAACAATATAGGATTGTTTTGTTTGTTTTAAGACAGAGTCCCAATAGGCTGGCCCCAGACTTCCTCCAACCCCCCTGCCTCTGTCTTTCAAATGCTGGGATCACAGATTTGCGCCATCACGCTCAACCCTTATTACCGGTTAAGACGAATGAGCTTAGAAAATGCCCAGATGAATCTGCTTAATGTCCTTACTGCGAGCCAGTGGTTCACGGCGAAGTCACCCTGTGATACTGTGGCTTCAGTAAGACGAGGGCTGTTGCTTAGAAGGGAGCTGGAGAGAGGGTATCCTTGTGTTTCACCAGATGAGGTTTTTGTGTAATAAAACGTTTCTACCTGTTGGCTTTTTTGGGAGACTAAAGGGGAGAGGCAGAAGTAACTTAAATGTTAAATATATTTGTGTTTCGACAATTCAGACTTACATCACTCAAGCATCTGAAGGGGTTTCTTTCTGTTCTAAGAATGCTCTCACAGACTTCGGAAGAGGTAGGGGACTAATTTATAATTCAGTTTGCGTCATTAGTACCCAACACGCGACAGCTCCTGAAATTGGCTTCTAAGCAATTTAAATGTTGTGTGTAACCCCCCAAAAAAAAAACTCAAAAAGAATATTAAGATATACAAGAGGGGTTGGGATTTAGGCTCAGTGGTAGAGCACTTGCCTAGCAAGCGCCCCTAGGTTGGTCCCCAGCTCCGAAAAAAAAAAAAAAAAAAAAGAAAGAAAAAAAAAAAGATATACAAGAAAGTTACAAAACAAAATGCGAAAAACATGAATGCCGAAATTGGAAAAATATTTGCTTTTACAAACTAATTAAAAATGACTTTTTTTAATCTATCAGTTTTACAAATCACTAAGGGAAAAAATAGAACAACATAATGTCTTGAAAGAAACAAGAAGAATGCAGTATAAATGCATTCATAGTGAGTCTGAGGATCTCCACAGTAAAACTGAGAAAATGACGACCCTCTGGCAGTGAAGGAGGGAGAGATATGAGCTTGAAGGGGCTGACTTGGGGGTTTGGGGGCACTGAAAATACATTTCAACACCAGACAGTGACTTAAATGGGTGTTTATTTTATAATTTTAGTCAAAATGCACATACATGTTCTGAACCCTGCTATACTGGCACACTCCTGTAACCTACACACCACGGAGGCAAGACAAGACAAGACAATCCAGAGTTCAAGGCTATCCTTGGCTGCTCAGTGAAACCCTGTTGCAAAATATAAACAAAACCAAATAAAAATAAAACAAACTAGGACAGAGACAATGGTTCTGTGGCTAAGTGTGTACCTAACTTGACCAAGGCCTTGGTTCACGCCCCAACAACACTAAGCAGCTCCCCCAGTAAATCCAAAACAAAACCCCAACATAATACAAGAGCAAAATTAAAAAAAAATGCAAAGCAAAACAAAAACCAAACTACCCATTCCATGAACACCTTACACCATTCGACATTAAACTTCTATTCTATGATTCCAAAACATATCTTGTGCTGGCGTGCAGAGTCATGCATAAGCTTGCAGGAAGAATTCCAAGGTTTACACATTAATAATCCAAAAATAAAGCATAGAGCGGCTAAATATGGAACTGCGTCTAAATCACCACAGAGAAGACACAGTCCGGTCCCAAGCATAAGTGTTATATTTAGATTAGAAGATAGAATTTCTAATTCCTCTTTCAGGATATACTTTTAATATTCATTCCTAAATTAGATACAAAGCAATCTTTTACAAGGATATTACATTTCGTGATAAATTTATCTCATAAATTGCCGGGTTCTCTTATTAATCTTCTATTGTGATAATTGTGTTGAACATGGATCGGAACGTGTTCATAACTGTAAAGTGAAAATATGCAGCTAACATTTTACGCCGTGTTGCCCTTATAAAATGTGGGCATGAGTCTGTCAATTTTAAACTTTTCTTCCTTCTCCTTTTCTACCACCAGTACCATATATCTAGCCTGTACCGAAAGGACCTGAGAGCTGAAATGTATGAACAGATGGATCTGGTCCTAGAAGCTTCTTAAGAGGCCCAAATCGGAAAAATCATAAATTCAAAGTCATTTGCTCTATATGAGAAGTTCAAGGCCAGCCTAGACAATACAGAGACCCTATCTGAAACTAAAAACAGGCAGACAAAGGACTGGGGACTTAGCAGATCCCTTCCTCACTAGCATGCCTGAGGTCATAGGCTCAACCTGGAGAACACAGAAGAAAAACACACCTATAAAACTGTCTCCTTCTGCAAATATATAAGGTACTGTATATAGTACTCCTGGTCACAAAGGCATGCATGTTCCCATGCACATACTCACATGCACTCACACACACACACACACACACACACACACACACACACACACACACACACACATATCATTTTCCAAGGTTTGGGAAATGCGCTCTCTGCTCTCGCTTTACAGTTGTAAGCAGATTTTCAGTTCCACAGTCATCATAATTATCATTTTTAATAGTAAACATTTAAATAATAAAGGAATGTCTCCTAACCCTTTAAAATAGGTTTATACTTACTGGCAGGACTCATCAATATGGGGAATTCCAGAAACCTGTGAGCTTTGCTGCCCTGTGATTGCCAGGTAAGAAGCTTTTGCTCACACAAACACCTCGACAACAACAACAACAACAACAAAAACCAAAAGACAAAAATCCTACCTTCTATGTAAAGTGCAGAGAGAGAGAGATTGTTCTCTATTCTCCAGTCCCCCCTTCCCCAGGATTGGAAAACAGCAACAAATGAAGACTTTCCTTTCTGAGATCCGAGTCTCCGGTGAAAAGGAGAGGCTTATTGGGGACAAGGTAAACACGCATCTTTTCTACACATTGAAATCTAAGCTGGAATGACTGTTAGACCAACACATAAAAGCCTGAATACTCAAAATATGTCCCGTGGATTTCTACAGCATTGGCGTGCACTAAAAAAAAGATCACTGTGGTAACAGGGAAAAAATGAGAGCCAACGCATGCTTCAGGTTTTATTTATCTGATCTTGTGACTCGTTTTATTTGTACGATTTTTGACAGCAAAGGATTCTCTAAGCATTCTATTAAAGATAAGAGTCACAGAAAAACACTACTGAGCTCACTAACTACAGGAGGTTAACGGCACCATAGGCAGAAACTACAAATCAAGGCATGACCTAGAGAAAAGGAATTTAAAGTTTGTAGCCACAGTACATTAAGATATATGTGTGTGAGAGAGAGAGAAGTGGAGTGGGGGTGGGGGTATGGGAGAGGGAGGGAGATGGAGAGAGGGAGAGGGAGGCATAGATGCTCATTCTTGGTTGCATGCCAGCTCTGCTTAATTCAAAGCAGGGTAAATTGCTGGATGGGAATTGCTACAGGAAAGCCAGGTGCAACGAGGTTGACAAGAGAAGAACTTCCAGAAGGTCTTGTGAGGACAACTGTGAAATCTTCTGAATGCTGTCACCGGAACCAGATGGGTGGTCCCTGGTTGCAGACTGAGATGGAGAGGGAAAGAGAGAGGGAGGGAGAGGGGCTTCTGGGTCTCAGGAGATCTATCTCAAAAGAGAGCGAGGCAGGACTTGCAGAGGGTCGGTCTAAACACAGGAGGATGCTGAAGCCTCAGCCACTCCCACTGGGTGCTCACTGCTGTATCCTTTCACAGTGGTCCCAGGCAGCTGAGGCCTTTGTAATCTCTCTCAGCCAGCGGCCCACATTGGACCAGCCCAGGCACAGCAGTTCCCTATCGAGAAATCGTGAGTTAGGATGAGGTAACAGCAAATTGACTTAGTGTCTAAGTTTTCAAACTACCACCCAGACTTCAAAACATGACAGAGGCTGGTTGGCACACTTTGGTGATGTGCTCACAATTTGGTTGGGGCAGGCAGGGTTTTAATTTCTTTAATTTAGTTCTTCCAAAACTATACACAGAGGTAATCATCCACCCAACCGAATAAGTGGGGAACAAATCAACTAAACAAGGATAAGAACTAAAAAAGCATTTATAGGTTTACATCAAAACAGGATGGAAGCCAGACTCTCAGGACATAGCAAATGTCTACTACAGGCGTCAGCAGGCACTTCAGAATGTACATACATAACTGCTAAAGGCTGTTCTTTGTGGGAGGCGGGCATAGTTCCTGAGACCTCTGTTGTCCTGAATGGCCTTGAACTCTGAGGATCCCACCTCACCTGAGTAGCTGGGACTGCAGATGCATACTAGAAAGCACATCCTTAGACTGTTAGTTCTAAAATCTGAAAATTAAAATATCTTCTGCTGATCAAGTCATCACGGGATGAGGAGGGGTTCATCTTCAAAGCTGGAAGGTTAGAAGGAATCAGGAGTCAGACACAATACCAACAGAATCACTTTTCCGAAAAACAGTTTTGCAATGTATGTCAAGTTTTAAAATACACACATTCTGTCACTTTATTTCTAGGGATTTATTTTTAGGAAAAATCAATCAGGGAGAAAGCCATGAAAGCTCAAAGTGGTGTCTGCCTATAGTCAGGATAGTTAGGAGTCTGAGGCAGAAGAATCACTTGAGCCCAGGAGTTTGACACCTGCCTGGCCAACAGAGGCAGGCGTGAAGGGGGCAGCCAGGACATGCACACAAAGACATTAAACGCAACATGACAGAGTTAGTGAGTTGTGGTAAATCTAAATGATACAATGTTATGAAGCCAATAGAAAGTGTGGAATTGTAAGACACCCAGTTTTACTTTATGTGGAAAATGGTCATATCATTAATAAGTTTTAAAAACCACAAAACAACAAGAGGTTATTTTTATATCAAAACCAAAAGGCATCACTTTCCTCTTGTTTTTCTCTATGGCTTTTTAACATCTGTATTGTGGACTAAAGAAATGGTTCAGGGGTAGAGTGATTGCTTACCATGCATGAATTCAGGGGTTCGGTTCTTGCTACTGCAAAACATAAAATGCCTCCCTGTATCTCTTTGATAAGATGATAAGTAATAAATGCTTAATTACTTGGGATCTTAAATGAAATGTTTGGTATAAAGTCTATAATTTCATACTTTTAGAAACTAACTATAATAAAGGTAGATATTTTTAATGAGGGGTATGAGTCACTCTATATAGTTCAGTGTCTTAGTCCCTGTCCTATTACTATGAAGAGCCACCATGACCAAGGCAAATCTTAGGAAAGAAATCATTTAATTGGGGCTTGCTTATAGTTTCAGAGGCTTAGTGCATTATCATCATGGCAGGGAGCAGACAGTGTGCACCGTACTAGAGCAGCAGTAGCTGAGAGCTACTTCCTGGTCTGCAGGCTGAGAGAGAATCAACCCTGGCCCTGGCTTAAGCTCTTAAAACCTCCAAGTCCACTCCCAGTGATAACACATTTCTTCTAGAAGGCCTTGCCTGCGAATCGAATTGTGTCAAACAATTTTATTTCTTGGTGACTAAGCATTCAAATATCTCATCCTATGGGGGCCATTCTTATTCAAATTTCTACCCTCAGGCTCATCTAAATGTTACACTCCAGGCTTCTGAAGAACTAGGATTATGCCTGTGTACCAACACTCCACACACAGCTTGAGTTGGTTATTTTTGTTGTTTTGTTTGAGACAGGCTCTCACACCACAACTAGCTGAGTCTGACCTGGAGCTACATAGTCCAGGCTGGTCTGGTACCTTCGGTAATTCTCCGGTCTTTACTTCCCCAAGTGCTAGAATTATATGTGATTCTTTACAGTCAACTTGCAAAGGTCCGGCCAATTGAACGAATTTATACTCAGGGACATATTGGAAGTTAGCTCAGTATAATTTAAAAATTCTGTTTCTTTGTTTTTGCCTTTTGTTTTTATTTTCGTCCACAGAGAAGACTGAACCCAGGGCCTGTGTGTGCTGGGCAAGCCCTTTACCATCAAGCTACAATGTTAACCTAAGAGCCTACTAAAAGAACTTTTTAGTGTGTGTGTGTGTGTGTGTGTGTGTGTGTGTGTGTGTGTGTGTCTGTGTGTGTCTGTGTGTCTGTGTGTCTGTGTGTCTGTGTGTGTGCTTGAGCACGAGTCACGCCCACATACATGCTGAAGTGAATATATGTAGGTCAGAGAACAAATTGCAAAAGTCAGTGTTCTGTTTCCACTTTATGCAGTCTAAGACTTGAGCAGGCCATCAGGTTTGGTGGCAAATGCCCCTGTGAACTATGTCATCTCTCTGTCCATGATAGCTCAATTTTAAAGGAAAACATTACTTGAACTATAAAAGCTTGTTTTTACCCTCATAATCATTAGTGGGATTTGTTTCCTTAATTTTCTTAAAAAAAAAAAACAAAACTGTAATATCAAACCTAATAGTTTTGCCTTACATTTAATGAAACATCAAATTACTTGGAAAATACAGAAGAAAGTGATAAAAACCATATGCTTAGAAACTGGGTTCCATAATGACGCACTAGGAGAAATAATCCAGAAAATAAAACTGGAAATTATACTTTTTTGCCATAATCTTTGGTCGGGATAAGAAACAAAAATATGAATTGTTTGTTTATAATAACTTGAGTTGGCTAAAATACTGAAGTGACTTACATATTCAATAATTATGGCTAAAAATTATTTAGAGTGTTACTAAAGAAAAAAATGTCATCTTTACAATGTGTTAAATAGAATTTTTATTTTGTTTTAAGACCAGGTCTTACTATGTAGGTGTCCTGAAACTCACTGTGTAAACCAGGCTGGCCTGGAACCCTGCTTGTCTCTGCCTCCTGAGTGCTGGGATTAAAGTGTATGCCACTAGGTCCAGCTTAAATCTTTTTGTTTTATTTATTGTTTTTGGACATTTTATTTATTGATTATTTTTATGTGTATGGGTGCTTTGCCTGCATACACGTGTGTACCACATCCATGCAGTGCAGAGTGTATACCAGAAGACTGGAGACACAGACAGCTATGAGCTGCCATACTGGTGCTGGGAATTGAGCCTTGGTCCAGTAGAAGAATATTCACGTGCTCTTAACACACTTCTAACACTGCTGAGCCATCTCTCCAGTTTAAATTTTTTTTATTTTATTTGTTTGTTTGTTTGTTTGTTTATTTAGGCAGGGTCTCTCTACATAGCCCTGGCTGCCTTGGAACTCCCCAAGTATAGAGGGCTGGACCTCTAACTCAACAGAAACCTGTCTGCCTCTGCCTCCCAGCGCTGGGATTAAAGCCTTGTGCCACCACACCCAGCCTTTCCTTTGTTTCTTTTTTAAAGTGCTTACTCACACCCATTTAAGATTCTCTCCCAGGCCTGGAGGTATAACTCTGCGGTGGAATGCTTGTCTAGTACCGGTCGGGACCTGTGCTTGAGCCCCAGAGGTAAAAAGAAGATACTTTCCTTGTTCATGGCTTTTTGGATTTCAGGCATCTTAAAACATTTATAAAAATACATCTGAATTGTGTTTGTGACTTTTTTTTTTTTTTTGAGGTGAGAAGGGAATCATTAAAGAATGCACTGGAAGATTCAATTGTTAAAGATTTTTCTTATTCATGGTGAAGGAAACGTGAGTGTGCAGCTTAGTGAGGGATTGCATTAGTGCATTATTGAATATCGCATTTTTCAGCCCGTAAAGCATGGGGGAGGGGCAGAGCCGTTATGAAGGGGTGTGTGTTTTAGGGAAGTCGAGGCTTTACCTCTACTGCCTAGTTTTCACAGCACCTCACTCTGCACGCTACTAGAGGAGGATGGTAAGCCCCCTACAACTGCTGTGACCTTCAACCGTGACTTGCCCATGAGGTCTCCATGGTGGAAGGAACCAACCACTCTGACTGGATTTAAGGCCCACTCCATGTGGAATCCAGGCCCGACACTGCTAGAGCAGACAAGACTCTGAGACTGGAGCCTAGGGGAAACCCCCAAACGATTCTGCCCAGGGAACCTAGCATGTGATACAAGCATTCCTAATGACATCGGCTATCCCCATAGATGCGCCTCCCTCAGCCATCATCAGAGAAGCTTGTTCTTGGAGTAGAGGGGAACTATGCAGAGGCCTGCAACTGACAGTGTACAGACGAGAGACCTTGGGGGAGGTCTCCATCAAATCCCTTCTCTCAGGGCTCAAGGAGCCCCGAGAGTGAGGAGGCAGAAATATGGAAAAAGCCAATGGTGGAGCACACCAAGGAAACAGTGCCTTCCAGACACAACAGGACTGAGACCCACATGAAGTCATAGATAGATGGCTAGGGAAACAGACAGACAGTTGGTAGCTTTGGGTTGATTGTTTCAAAAGGGATAACTTATAAGCACGAGTTTAAATATTGTGCAGTGAAAAGGGCTAATAAGGTTTGGATTGATGTTTAGTGCTGACTTGAAAATATTTACAATGTTTTTAATGAAAGGAGAGCATGAATGGGACTTAGGAAAGAAAACAAAATAAGGTTCACGACACGAGAGAGCCAGCTTCTCCAGGGCGACTGTTTTCTTTTTCCCAGGAAAGGATAATCACTTCATTTCCCAAGGGAAACGCCGGTTGACTTCATCTGCGTGCTTCATGCCAATCAGTGAAAACACAAAACCACCGCCAGCTAGGCAGTCAGTCTGTCTAACTGAACTCACTGGTTCAGGGTCGCGTGCACGTGTGTTAATTTTAAAGGTTCCACAGGAAGCCAGGCGGAGACTCGTGCTTGTAGCCCTAGCGTTTAGGAGGCAGAGGCAGGAGGATTGCTGCAACTTTGAGGACAGCCTGCCCTATGCAGTGAGCTCTAGGCCAGCAGGGGCTATGCTGGTCTCAAAAGCACTGAAGGGTTCTACGCGGTTTTGTACTTATATACTAATTCTATAGATAGAGAGAAGAGCCTAACCAGCACTCATGCCTCCATGATGTGTTCCGGCTTCCTTTCTTCAGACATTCTCACCAAAAGCAACTTAGGGAGGAAATGGGGTCATTTGATTTGCACTTCCAGGTCACGGTCCACAGAGAGAAGTCAGGGCAGGAACTCAAGGCAGGATCTCAAAAGCAGGGCTGCTTGCTACTGAGGTAGCATTGCCTCCCACCAGGGAAGGAACCTATGGCCAAAAGAAAGTCCTACAAGGAACCATAGAGGATGCTGCTTGGTGGCTGACTCACGTAGGCTCATGCTCAGCTAGGATTTCACCTAAGATTTCTTTTACAGCCCAGGACTACCCTCCTTGGGATGCTGCTGCTCCCAGTGGGCGGGGCCCTCTTACATCAATCAGGCGTCAGGCAATGCCCCACAGACAGGCAGGCCCATAGGCTAATCTGATGTAGGCAGTTCGTTAGGTTCCTTCCTCCCAGGTGACTCTAGGTTGTAAGAAGTGGACAATAAAAGTCACATCATTTGTGATGTGAGAAGTCTGATATAACAACCTAAGAACCTTCTAGCTCCCCATCTCGGTACAAATTGCTGAGATTACCCAGAGTGCATTGTGCAGGGCTGGGGCTATGAGCAGAAGGTGGGGCAAGGGGCCTCCTCTATGGCACTGAAGAGGAGTCTGTTTTCATGAGGCCCTCAGCTGGCACCTGGCCAACAGGAGGGCCACATGACTGACCGCTACCCAAAGGGGACCTCCTGACAGCAATTCTGCATGTTTCACGTGTGTGTTCTGATTGTTTCTCCTGGAAATACATCCACTCCCATCCCCCTACCCAATACCTCTATGTAATTCAATATATTCAACTCACCTTGGTCCTGCTTCCGAACGGCTTCAGCTGGTTTTCTTCTCGTCTTTTGGGTCCCTTCCTCCCCTTTCTGTCTTTAGTCACTGAGTTTTGGAATTACTCATTTTCGTAACTTAAGTTTTTCACATGCAACACGGGTTATGCTGCTCTATTCTTCACAGTACTATACAATTAGACTGTGATGTAGAGGCTTTAGGTCATTGTCCCAGACATGGATCCTTCTAAAGTGGTCGCTACTAACGTTTTCACCCTGGAGTAGACTGACGAAGTCTCAGATCCCATTGTTGACTCTGCCTCTTCCAGCCTGCTAAAGAGGCCGGTCACATGCCCTTCTATATCAGCAGGGATGTAGACAAAAAGGAACGTCTCAACTGTCCACTGCTCTTACCTGTCTCTATGCTTCTAACAAGACTTCAAGGTCACTGGGTCATATCCTCTCCAGGAAGGCTTTAGTCCACACTGTGTCCCTCCCTGAAATCCATCATGTCTGCAGACACCAAACCCAACACTGTTGCTGTGGTCAAGAGGAGCTTGCTGACAGGAACCCTGGTATGGCGGGTCCTGAGGAAGTCCTGCCAGCAATGCAGATGTGGATGCTTGGAGCCAACCATCAGACTGAGCTCAGGGAACCTGGTGGGGGAGTTGGCAGAAGAACTGGAGAAGTGGGGGGGATTGCAACCCCATTAGAAGAACAACATGGGCTGGCCTGACCACCCAGTTCTCCCAGTCTAGACCACTAACCAAGGAGTGTACCTGGAGGGATCCATGGCTCAGGATACAGATGTAGCAGAGAACAGCCTTACCTGATAGCGGCAGGAGGGGAGGCCCTTGGTCTCGAGGAGGCTTGATGCTCCAGGGTAGGGAGATGCTGAAGCAGTGGGCCGGAGAGTGTGGGTGGCTGGGGAGCAGTCTCATATAGGCAAAGGGGAGGGCAGATGTGGGATGGGGGGCTGGTGGAGGGGTAACCAGGAAGTGGGATATCATTTGAGATGTAAATGAATGGAATGATTAATAAAAAGAAGTGCTCTGTTAGTTTATTTCTAGGTGTGTTTCAGATGTCTGCTGAAATGTCACTTCCTTCCAAGTGTGACGTCTCTACTTCGTATCCTCTCTTGGAACTTCCGTTTGCAATCATAAGCTTATGCAGGTGATGATTTGCTACTCCTATATGTTTATGTTTATTTTTGATGTCTCTAAGCTCCTGTTGTTATCTCATTCAAGCCTACTCCTTTTCCTCTCACTTCAGAAGCTCCACTATTGATCAATTGCCCGGGACAGCACCCTTGGGTTTTCACTCTGTATCCGTCTGCAAATGCTACTCTCTCCCTTACCATGGCTCATCTAACCACCTAACCCCCTTTCTACTACGCACTGCCATGGCCAAAGCCACACTGTCCGCTGAGGGCCTGATCTAATACACCTTTACACATTGCTCTTTCTTTGTCTCTGCCACCTCTTTGTCTACAGAAGGTCCATTGGTCCTCTATGTTGGTAACGTAGGGGGACAAATCTGCTGTTTGGTAATACTGAGGGATCACTGTAGAATGTAGGCGCTCAAACCTAAATGGTTCACACCATACCATCCATGGGTTATACTCAGCCTATTTCTCCTAGGCAACAAAAATGCACAACATGTCATTGAACAGAACACCCCAGGCTTAATATAATGTTGTGTGTGGATCCAAGCAGAAAAAGTACAATAAAACAGGGATATAAATTTCTTTCAGCTCCATCATTGACCTTGCATGACAGCTTTCCTGAAGCATCACTAAGTTGGACACACTTTTGTTTTTTGGGTTTGGAGACAGGGTTTCTCTGTGTAGTCATGGCCATCCTGGATCTTCTACAGACCAGTCTGGCCTTGAACTCATAGAGATCTGCCTGCCTCTGCCTCTTGAATGCAGGGATCAAAGGCATGTGCCGCCATCTGCCAGTCACTGGGCATAATTCTACATGGAAGATGCTCTTCTTGTGGAAGGATCCTGGACTCTTCAATGATTTGACAGCTGCTACGGACCGAATTATGTAGCGTAAACACTCACAGTTTAAGTCGCCTACCTCTGTTTGATTGAATTAGAAAGAAGGTTTTTCAATGGTCACTTCAAGGCCAAGTGAGCTCATAGGGATAAAACATGGGTCAGCTCAACCGTGCCTTTATGAGGAGTCAAAGAAGCAGCAGAGTGGTGGCACCCCATGGAAGGCCACACTGGGAAGGAAGCTGTCTGTAAGTAGAGTCCTCACCTGTGCCTAAGCCTTCCAGTGCCCTGGATTCAGAGATGTGGAACTGTTATTTTCTGTTGCCTAAGCCATCTGGTTTATACTAGTTTACCGTGGAAGCCTGAACTATCATTCCACACAAAGTAAAAGCCCTAGCAAGAGACTTGACACATCTCCCACATCCTCAAACTCTGACTTTGTGGCCCTGGACTCTTTCCATGTCTTGAGAAGTTCCAGTCCAAATGCCTTACATGCACTTCTACACCAGGCCTGCTCCCACCACGGTGCTTCTGCTTTCTCCACTTAGAATAGATTGTTTCAACATATTTGCATAATGTACTCTCTCGCTCAACGGTTGGTCACCTCAGTGATGCCATCCTAAGGAAGATCTACCATTCCAGTCTCACACAACCCCACCCCCACCCTTAGCATCTGCTTCTGACAGATCTCTTTAGTTTATCCATTCTCAGGACACAGGGGAGCTCATAGCAGGTGTTTCGACATTTGCTAGGTAAATTAATGTTGAAGTCTCACAGCCACAGATGAGCTTTATGCTGAAAGGCACACAATACAGAGATCTGTGACTAACACAGCAGTTCCCTAGTAGAAAAGCACACAGCTTTAAAAGCACACATCCTTTTTTCCCCCTGGCTTCTCCTGATTTTCTGTTAATATTGGGAAAGTTCAAGGTGGGGAAGAGTCAGGGAGGGGTGTATTAGAAGCCTTGGCTGAATGACCCAATATCTGTTCTTTTCCATCTCCATCTTTAAAATACAGAAAATATAGCTGATAAATTATCAAGGGTGATTAAGATCTCTGGTGAACTGGGTGCCCTGCCCCCCCAACACCTTTTATTTCTGCAATTCTAGGCTCTTTGATCTTGCTTAAAGTATTCAACAACAAGTGGTGTTTTATTCCAACTATTCTTTAAACATAGAGTGAACGCAGGCATAACAGGCAATGATCAGAGGAAACTACTTGGGGTCACTCACTTTCCCTTAGGTTTGGTGAGGCTGATAAAGGGGGATACTAAGTTGGAAAACAGGTGTTCCTCTATTTCCAGCGAAAACAAGCCCGCAGAGCAGGAGTGGCTTTTTGTGTTAAAAGCTAAGGGAGTTCTTCAGTACCACAGCAAAAAGGAAAACTAGTAATTGTTAGCACTGGCTGCTGCGGTCCCTGTATTCTAAGAACTGCGTTTCCTAACACTGAAGTTAAAAATGTCATCAAACGTCGAAATGAGGTTCCCTCCTCACCGTTTTTTACCAGCTTTTGAAATAAAGGTGTCACCCAAGTGTTGACACACCCACCGGCATCGCGGCTGGAATTACTCTTTGGTTATGGAAATCTAAAACGCGGGCACGGAGCTCAAGAGCTGGGCGCCCGGTCAGGGTGCGCGCCGGGCTCGCCGGGAGCGCGCGTGGCCAGCGCCTCCGGAAGCGCGCGCGGGCCCAACAGGAAAGCCCCCAGCATCACCCGCAGTCAGAGCGCCGCGGGCCTGGGTACCACGCGCCCTAAGGGAAACCGCCCACAGGCCCTGCAGCATCTCGCGAGATCTCGCCGGCTCGCCCCAAGTACTGCGAGTTTAGAACTTAAAAAAAGGGGGAAAGAAAAAAAAAAAAGCGAGAGGAGTCCACAGGGTCCGTGCAGCCGGGAGAGCATCTGCGACAGCGGGTGCCGGAGCCAGGGCTGCCGGCGGGCGGGAGGACGGAGGGAGGACGCGGAGCGACCGCGGCGGCGGAAGGGGCGGCGGCGCGCAGGTCTGCGCGGGAGGCGCGTGCGGCCGCGCCTGCTCGCTGCGGTGCGGAGGCCGGCGCTCTCCAGGGTCGGCGCGCGAGGCTGGCCGGCGCAGGGCTCAGGGCGGGCTGAGGGGCGGGCTGAGCGGCCCCCGCCTCCCGCGTGCTGCACCGAGCGCCGCGGCCCCGCCGCGCCTTTTTAAACCCGCGGGGCCAGCCGCGCTCGCGGACACTTGGCGGCTGGCGGCGAGCGTGCCGCGGGTGTGAGGCAGCGGCGCTGCGACTCTCTCTCCCCCGGCTCCTTAGTGGGAGCGCCGGCCAGGGACCCGAGCCGCGCTGTACGCAGCGTCCACCCGCCCGCTCCGCAGGTCCCCGAGCGTCGGGCGGCGATGGAGCCCGGGCCCGCGGCGCCCTCGTCTGGCGCCCCGCGGCCCGCCCGGGATGGGGACGCGCCGCTGACTGCCGCCGGGGTGGACCTGCCCGGCACGGCCGTACCCTCCGGTCGAGAGGATGCTACCACTGGGAGCCAGGCCGGCGGCGGGGTGCGTGGAGAGGGAATCCCGGCCGCTGGCGATGGGCTGGGCAAACCTCTGGGGCCCACCCCCAGCCAGAGCCGCTTCCAGGTGGACCCGGTTTCCGAGAACGCCGGGCGGGCCGCGGCTGCTGCAGCTGCAGCGGCGGCTGGGGCGGCTGCGGCGGCTACCGGGGCAGCGGGCAAGGAGACCGCCGCGGCTGGGAAAGCCGGCACTGAGAGCGGCGTGGCCAAGGGCAGCGAGGAAGCCAAGGGCCGCTTCCGCGTGAACTTCGTGGACCCGGCTGCCTCCTCGTCGGCGGACGACAGCCTGTCGGATGCGGCGGGGGTCGGTGGCGACGGGCCCAACGTGAGCTTCCAGAACGGCGGGGACACGGTGCTGAGCGAGGGCAGCAGCCTGCACTCGGGTGGTGGCAGTGGACACCACCAGCAGTACTACTATGACACCCACACCAACACCTACTACCTGCGCACCTTCGGCCACAACACCATGGACGCGGTGCCCAGGATCGACCACTACCGGCACACGGCCGCGCAGCTGGGCGAGAAGCTGCTCCGGCCCAGCCTGGCAGAGCTCCACGATGAGCTGGAAAAGGTGAGCTCGCCCAGACCTTCCTCCCTCCCCATGCCCTGGCGCGTGCTGGCCTCAGGATGCAGGCTGACTCTCCCTTGGTGAGGTGGCAGCGCAAGACCCAAGGAACGACTCGCTGGCATCTCTGGATTCAGCTGTCAAGTGTGGAATTGCAGCGGAATGTAACTTAATCCTTCAAAAGTTTGCAGCGGGTTTGGCTGGTTATGTGATACAGCGGAGGCAGCACTTAGCGGCCTCTCCCAATCAGTTATATATCTTGTATACACTGTCTTTTGCACCCAGTGCCACCTCGCTGGGTTACACATGTTAGGGACCAGCGAAGGGAGTGTGGAAGAAGTTTAGAAAAGGCTCTCTTGAGACGGGGTGGAGAGAACCTACTGCCTACCATCTGGGTCCTTTTTAGATTGTAGTGTATGGCTTCTGTATATCCATTAGAGGTTCTTGAGTGGAAAGGTTGGTGTTTGAAGGAAAGCTCTAATAGCATGTGTTTGTAGTCTATTAATTATTAAAGCTCAGTTTTTGCAATCCTAAATATGCAGAGGGCTGTAGAAATCTTTCTCTTTGAAGACAGGGTCTTCCTATGTAGCCCTGGCTGTCCTAGAACTTGCTGTGTAGACCAGGCTGGGAACTCACAGAGATCCATCAGCTTCTGCTTCCCAGCCCTGGGGTGGGAAATCCCAAATCTTGTTGTTTTTGTTTGTTTGTAAACTTTTTGCAAAGAGGCATGTATGGAGGGTGGGGGTTGTAGAAAGATGTTTCAGAAGAGCACTTGTTGCATAGGGGACCAGGAGGGTTCTGTTCCCAGCCCTCACGAGGAGGCTCACGGCCACCATCTGTAACTCCGCTTCCAGTTTGACAGCCACGAAGCATGCATGCATATGGTATATACATCCAGGAGGAATGCAGGCAAAACATTCATACACATAAAATAAATCTTTGAAAGAGGGCCGAGTTTAAAAACAAAACAAAACAAAAACCGACACTGGTGAATCTTTGAGTCTAGAGAAAAAAGGAAACACAGGGATTTTATTTTACCCCTCAGGGATGTCCAGAGACATAATCTGGGGTCCCTATAAAAGCCCTTCTACTTTGTAAATAGAGAACCGTTCTCATGTACTCTTATTGACTTTACTAATTCTGTTTTTTTATGGCCTCATAAGGCTTTTATTTCCTCCGGGTTCAGATAATTATTTGAAGATAACATTGATGCTTTTGAGATCTGATTAATATTTAACTTTTATGAGCTGAATTACTTGACATCTGCCTCAGCGAGTCCATAATGGAATTCTGTGACTTCAGAGTCGGTACCACAGGTTGAGATGATCACTGTGAAGAAGTTTCTGTGATTGGTTTTGACTAATGTTTTGATTTCATAGGGTCATGTCTCATGAGACTGCATTTGTCCCTGTGTTTGACAAAGTAACAGTCATGGTTTGAAGTAAGTGCACAAGTCCTAGCTCTCACAAGCTTAGGGAGTGTGTAAAAATTGACATCATTTAGCCTTAGATAATGCTACCATTCTATTGTTGTCCTTTGTCGTATCAGGAGCCAAACACTTCCTGAATCATTTATTTTATTCGTATGTAGTTTTTCACACAGTAATAGAGTTGATAAATGATACGGGAGCATCTTTAGTATTGGGAATTTCTGTACAGTGCATTTCACTCAGATTTATTTCAGTAAAGCCAGAGTTAGCAGTATGCCTATAAGTTGTAGGATTTAAGTAGAAAGGTGTCGTGTCAAACCCTTGAAAGTAAGTTTTTGCTATTTTACGTTTTGTCAGTAACGGTGCACTTCAAATCTTCCAAGGCTTTAAGTTTATTTTGTGTGTGGTTTGTGGTTTGGGTTGTGGTTTTGTTCAGTTTTGCACATCTGAAAAATAGACACATTATTAGTTATTTCATAGTTGAAAAAGTCACCTGAGTCCTCAAATTCAGCTTCCCCAATTTTCCAGGATTATTTATGGTGAAGATTAAAGAAAATATGCACTGTAAATACTGGGCCCTGGCCATCCTGAGTGCATGGAATATTATTGCTAAATGTGATTCTTATTTTGATTTTCTTAACATTAGCTCCTCAAAGTATAAGTCTAAACTCTTAAGATTTCAATTTTAGATTCTTTTCATTATATCACTAGATGGAAACAGTTTATCAAATGCTCAATTCAGAGTTCTGTTTGAGCAGTGAGCAGCATCATGAAACCTTCAGCCTTTCCTTACCTTTTCACAGCACATGATAGATAGGTGCTGTTCCTATAGGTGGACCCCAGCCTCTACCCAGATTCCACATAGCAACCAGAAGGTGCTGGTGTTAGCTAACTCATAAGCAAACTTGAGGATTATTGCAGCAAACGGGTTAAAAACCCGTCGTGTTACATACTACAAACACCACTAAACACCGCTCAGTGTGGTGGAAGGGTAGGCAGTGGCGGCACACATGGCCATAGTCTCTTGATTGGCATTCCCGAAGTTGTTCCTCATCCATACAGATTGACAGACACTTTTCTAGTACTTTAGCCCTTGTGAAATAATGATACTTAGAATGTCTTTGATTGTCATGTCACTGGACTCCAGTGCCTGAGTGCTTTCCCATCCTCGAGCTAAGTAACAGGTGCAGAGAATGGGAAATCAGAGGCCGTAAAAGGCAAATATGCTCCACAGACTTGTTAGGAAAAGACTAGTGTTGCCTTCTTGTCACCGGCCTTGTCAAGTCTTTCCCTAATGCCTGACTGCAGCGGGATCAGATTCTTTCTGTGTTATGCAGCCATTCCAGGAAGAAGGCTGAGATGGCTTTCTAGTTAGCTGTTGACTGGGGAAGGGGCGACTGTGTTGTAACTGTAGGATGATGGGTGATGCAGTGAGTGACAAGACAGATACCATGCCTGCCTACACAGACACACAGCAAATAATAGTTATTAACATAACAAATAAAGGCAGTGAAAGGAAACATCAGGGTATGATGAACCCTCGTTTTGGCTGGGCTTTGGGAAGGGATAAGTGCGGTATTGTGGCTGAGACCTGAAAGATAAGTTGATGGTGAATCAACATTCCAGAACAAAACTGTATTTATAAAGGTAGTGAGGACAGCTCTGTTCAATGGCCAGTTTGTTGTACTGTAAAAGTAGTGGGAAGCCTTCAGCGGTTCTGTGTGACAGAGAACATGATCTATTTTATTTGAACGGCATTGCTGGCCAGACAGGGCTTCTAAGGTGTGGCTGGAAATGCAATCTTAAACTGTTGGTCTGACTTAGACACCGTAAGGATTTCTGCAAAACAGATTAGATAGATGTGAGAGGGGCTGACTCCCAGAATTTAAACATGAGTAACTGAATAGTTGGATTCTCCTACCTGACTTGGAAAACAGAGTAGAATGAATTTGGAGCGCCGAAGAGAGTTCTAGCTGTATTTTGTGTAAGACACCGAAGAGTCGTGGAGCAGGGCGTATCAGAAAGTAAGTGTGGTCGGGGGCTGGAGACCTCCTACACTTGTGTTGGGGACTTCTAATAGCCTTGAAAGCAGCACCCTAGAAAGACAGGAGTTTTAAAGATGGCAGACAATATGCAGGCATGGGAGACTGAGTTGGCTAGGCTAGTCACTAGGCTAGTCGTGGCTGTTTACATGGTTCCAGGCCAGACTAAGTTATATAGTGAAACTCTCAAAAGGGTAGACGCTCTAAAATTGATGCTTGGAATTGATTTTTTTTTTTAAATTGCTATGCCTCCCTCTACTTCTCCCCCCAGTCAAAGTAGCAGGAAGAAATAGAAAGCAGAGAGTACTAGAAAAGTAAGTATTAACAACTTAAACACTTGTGATTGTGAGCATAATTATCAAATGTGAGGTGGTAAGCAGTCTGCTGCTGCTGGACTTAAAGCATCACCATCACCACCACCACCACCACACCACCATCAGTGACTGTGTTTGCTAACTGCAGTTAGAACCACTGTGCTGAAACATTTTCACGTTTGCAGGTGCGTGTTGACCTCAGGTGTGCTCTTCATCGGAAACCTTTTACCTTGACTGACCTAGGGTTAGGCTCCCAGATCAGGCTGTGGGCCAGCTCTGGGATTATAAGCATGGGCTAGCACATCCAGCTTTTGTGCTTTACTAAACCATCTCTTCACCCCACCGCTCTTCTTTCAGTGGAGATATACTTCATATCACCTTTGCAGTTGTTCTTAGACCACGACTTAGAATCCTTTTGAAGATGTTATGTTACCAAACTATGAATGCCACCTTTGTCTTTCTCATTAACAAAAGGGGAAGGGAGTAAAGGAGGCAACAGTATTGTATTGTTTTTTTTTTCTTTTAATTTCTAGGAAGTCAGTCTTTTACCCACTTTACTAGTACTAAAATGATCTTATAGAAACTAAAAGTGGCTTACTAGCCATTTTCATTGAAAACTACAGAACTAGAATTCATACTTGCTTTTCTGTCTGATGCTAGAATATTTTTTCGGGGTCTTTCTCTTTATCACGTATTTCTGGCTGTCGCTCAGACCTGCTGTAAGATGCCTGGGCTGCTGAAAGGGAGATTCGCCATCCTCACTTCAGCGTGTTGACATCCTGAGGATAATGAGGAGGAGGATACTTGAGATGATGCAATTGTTAATTAATCCCTCACTAGAATCAGCTTTTGTCTCATTAATTTCTATACAGAGATTAGGTACTTAGTACAGATCTGTTCACTGAATGTATCAGGGCTGGCAGTTCCTGTCACTTAACAAGGGCTTTAAGTAAAACGCTGAACAGTCGCCTCTAACACTGAGCTACTTCTATGCCCTGCTAACAGTTATTTCAAGATATAGCTTGGTTCCTTGAAAGTCACCCTGGAAGGACAAGAACAGCTCCCGACTTGGGTGGTATTTGGGAAGTTTCCAGATCAAGTGGGAGCATGAAAAATAGTTGCATGTAGCAAAGACAAATTGCAGTTTTGCTGGGGCCCCAACCTGCTAAATTCATGTCATTGGCTACTGTAGTCTGGCTTTTGGTTTCTTTATCAATTCTCCAAGGAGATGTAGCAACTGACTACCTAGGTAAAAAGATAAACTTGGGGATCTAAAATGAGGCAAAGGAAAAGATTTGTACATACTAGTCACACTTGTCTCCATATCTCCAGATATTTATGTTCATGCCTGTCCTGTGAAACTAGAAGCTAAAAGATGCAAGTTGAGTCAGTTCTTCGTGGCTAGCATCTTTGTCGCAATGATTTCCCAGTGTTTGGGAAGTCTATAATACCAGTTGAATTAGTTCCTTGCTGAGTGAACTGGGTGTAAATTCAGTTATTCATCAAGTTCTTACTGAAGGTCAACGGCAGCACTATTCTAAGCATGGCAGATACAGATAGCAGTGAGCACAAAAGCCAGGAGACTTCTAGTAGCAGACAACAGGCAGATGTACCTACTGTGAAGAAACTAAAACAGGATGAGAAAATGGCAGCTAGGCCACCTAAGAGTAGTTGAAAACTGTCTCAATAAAAGACAGTAGTAGAGAAAGGGCTCACCCCATGCAAATACCAGGATGGATACTCTGGACTCAGAAGTAGGCAGAATGTCAGGTGGCGGGCAGAACAGAGGTTCAGATCAAGGTGTTTTTAAAGGGAGAATTATGGGTATTTTGCTCTAGTATGGATGAAGTGTGTCTAAGATAGGGTTTTCCTGCTTCAAATAGACACCATGACCAAGGCAACTCTCAGAAAGACATTTAACTGGGGCTGCCTTACAGGTTCAGAGGTTTAGTCATTATCATCGAGCTGCCATTAACATGGCAGCTTCCAGGCAAACGCCTGGCTGGAGGAGCTTGTTCCACCCCTTATTCAGAAGACTGGCTTCCAGGCAACAAGGAGGAAAGTATTAAAGCCCATGTCCACAGTGACACACCTACTCCAACAAGGCCACACCTCCTAATAGAGCCACTCCCTTGGCCAAGCATAGGCAAACCATCACAAAATGTATGGAATAGAAGTGTAATGATTCTTTAGAATGGCATTGCTATTTGTGGAGGTAGGCAGGACCTGGGAAGGGCATGGTTAGGTGGAGTCGGTGGGATATAATTCTGTAAATCAGTTTTACAGTGAGGCAAACCCTAGAAGATTGCAGCTACTAATTAATGAGAACTTGAACAGTTTCACATTGTAGCATTTGTAAAACTCTTCCTTTGTAGGATAGGTGATTGAAACAAGATCTTACAAAGTAACTAAGGTTCTAGGATTTTTACTGTGAGTAGGGCTAGTGGTGCCTGCTCTATCTACTAGGTACATTGAATTTATTCAGTTAAAATACTGTAATCTTAAGACAGAATACCTCCTTAGTGCTTTTGCCATTGTCATGTATTGTAAACCCAATAGTACATTGCTGTACTGTTCTTAACAGTCACACAGCTTTATTAAAATTAAGACCAGAATAATGTCTATTGTTTTTCAACTTTTAGAAATGTATTCTTCCACCTAATGTTGCTTTCCTTCCTTAAGAACATCTTGCAATAGAAGCAAGGTACCGTGACATACTGTTTTTATTTAAGATGTCCTTATTTCAGACTTGACAGTTCTGTAGGTTCTCTTTTAGCCCTTTGAGTACACTGTCCCAGTGTCTGACCTCAGTTGCTGCTGAAAGTCAGGATGGGTAACTCCTGCAGGACTGCAGATTTTCTCATGTTAGCTTCCAGCCATTTGTAGCTACAGGTGCTTTCCTTTGTGTCTTGCCTAGGAGTTTGAGTTTCTTGCAACTGTAAATTAGTTATTTTATCTACTGCTTTTCTGTCATTTCCAGTGTGAACTGAAATCCTTTCAGAGACTTTATCATTCTAAATATTGTGCTTTTCTTTAAAATCTTGTACCAAAGTCTCAAATTTCTGAAGTTTAAAATGCAGCCTTCATTTCTTTATCAGATTCCTGTTGGTACTCAGACTTACTGTTAACTTCCTTAATAGTCCTTAATATTTTCCTAATATTCTTTAATATTTGCGTCCTAACGAGAACATTAAGTCCCTACCACAAACATTTGAATGAGAAATATTTTCTCATCTATTTATACATTTATTAGTTTGAGGAGGGGAGAAATCAATATGTAGATAATACATGTGGTGACCCTGAATTTTTATTTTTAATATTCTGCAATGTATTTTCCTTTCTTATTTGAGACAGTGCCTTACTATATATTTTACCCTGAGCTGGAATGCACTGTGCGGCTCAGGCTAGGATTACAGCCATGTGCCACCTTGCTAGGCTCAGCCATCACAGAATAACTGATGTCTCTGTTCTGTCCCTGTCTCCGCCAACACCCACTGATGGGCTCCCAGAACCCTCTTCTACTGTCCTTCATTTGCAGAACCCTCTTCTACTGTCCTTCATTTGCAGAACCCTCTTCTACTGTCCTTCATTTGCAGAACCCTCTTCTACTGTCCTTCATTTGCAGAACCCTCTTCTACTGTCCTTCATTTGCAGAACCCTCTTCTACTGTCCTTCATTTGGGATGTATGGGGATTTACTCTTAACTCCTATTCTCCTTCTTCTCGAAAAATCAAATGAATTTTCTTTTTCCACTGCTCATTTTGAGGTCTGTTCCGTTATTCAGGCTGATTTGGCTTCTCATTTAACTTTGTTTGCCACAAACAGAAGACTTTGAAAAAGCAGCAAACTCATGCTCTCAGGTACACGAATCTGTTTCCCCTCTGTTCTGTGCCGCCCCCCACCCCCCAGCACACTCTCACACACACTTTCCCTGGGTTCTTTTCCATGCGCAAATAGTTGGGCTGTCAGTTGACAATTCTCGAGCATTAAATGGCCATTTAAATTCTAGACCATTCCATTTAATGCATTTTCCAAAGAAGGATATGGCATCTTTGAGTCTGATGAACTGAAAATGGGAAAGACGACAGAAGATAGCATCTGTTGCCTTAAGAATCACATGAAGCACCCAGTGCTGTGACAGCCATGGGGTTCCCTACAGAGTGCTCTCCAGGGCTGGCTTAGTTTTGATGCTGCCTGTCCGTTGTTTCCTAACTTTTAGTCTTCCTTGTAAACAATTAGAGATAAAGGTTACAGATGCCACTGCTTCTCGTTTCAGAAGGTGTATGCTTCCTGCGAATTCTGTTTAATGTTTCAAGTTCCTAGTTGACATTAGCAAGTTGTGTGGGATTTGAAGTGATGCTTGTGTTATTATTTGTGAAACATTCTTTTGTAGCTCAATCTTGAAGTTTTGGTAAAGAACACACAGAGCTAGTTCCAGTACTGAATTCTTTGACTTGGATCAGCAATTCTGACTTGGTTCATTGTGAAGTCACATGGTCACACTGTCCACTTTTATCTGTGGCACTTGAGTTTTGAGCTTTGCATTAATGCCACTGGATATTAATAGAGCATTGTTAACCAAAGCAAATTGGATTTGTGTAAAACAATACTCTGTTTTGAAAGCATAGTCTGTATGGGGAACATTACACTGAATACACCAATCACCGACAGCTCGGACAGGAAGTGTTGGTAGCTTTGGGATGATATAATTAGCTAGTACTTGCTAAAAAATCAGGACAGTTATTAGAATAAGCCCCCGACTTTGACATCTAAATTTGCATGTGTGTCCATATATTTTAACTGCTAAGTAAGCTATTTTAATAACATTTTGGCTTAGACTAAAACAGATGCTGTTAAATTGTATGAGTAATTTTGATGTTTTAAGGATTTTTATCAGTATTGTAACCCCCAAAGTATTTTAAGATGTAAATAGTTTTTTTGATGTATGAACCTTTACATTTTTGATGTACTATTTTGGATTTATTTAAAGTAATAATAACCAGTACTTGGAGACTGAGTTCAAGGCTAGCCCAAGCTTTTATGATGAAATTCTGAGACATACAACTTAAAATGCCAACTTTTCTCTCTTGAAACTCTTTAATAGCTGGTATGAGAAACTTTATGTTATATAAAACTATCATTTTTTTAAATTTTGTCTTCTCAAACAGTATGTGAAAGCACCCCATCTCACAGTGTTCAAAGTCAGCTTTTAGGGGTTGAGTTCTACAGACACTGAGTGTCAGGACTGCGATCTGAGCGGAACTGACTTGGGAGCTGACGCTTTTCACCATATTATTTCAGAGTATTATTTAGAAAACAGGCTAATCATAAAGCTCAGTGTTAATTCACTGTATTTTAGTACAACTGACAGGAAAAGTCTCTATTTTAGACATTCTGTTTTAATTCAGTCTGGACAAGTCGAGGTGAGCGCTTGAACTATAAAACCTGAGTACT
The DNA here is from genome assembly GCF_011064425.1 of Rattus rattus. Classification (NCBI taxonomy): domain Eukaryota; kingdom Metazoa; phylum Chordata; class Mammalia; order Rodentia; family Muridae; genus Rattus; species Rattus rattus. Next base: position 73,971,804 of record NC_046168.1, on the reverse strand, counting down.
GTCTACAAAAAGGGCCACAGCATGTGATGTGTGCTACAAAGGAACTACAAGAGCATTAGAAAGTTATGTGACCACCCAGTTACGGAGGCGAGGTTCAATCTGGGATTTGGTTTGAGATGGTGCTAGGTCCCTTTAAGATAAAGGCAGAAGGAGCTCAAGCTGAAGGTCCCCTAGGAGAAAATAGTTTAAAACCAATTTTTAGGTTGGGAGTGGCATATGCCTTTGATCCCTGCACCCCAGGTACAGATGAGCCTGGTCTACAAAGTGAGAGTATATCTTAGTTACCAAAACAAAAATTCAGCTTTTCAGCTAAAGTCAAATTGCACCAGTTAAATACTTGATTTGAACTTGTAGTAATTTCTCAATTGGAAGCATAAGAATTGGAGGGGAGGAGTTTCAAAGAAAGTTAGTAGATAGAGAAGTCTCTTTAAAAAGTTATAGAAACTTTCTTGGCTCTGTAAGTGTCATGTATATGTCATATTTCATGTACATTTCTGCTTGTCTCATTGAGCAGTAAACTCCTCTAAGACACTGAAAAATATAAAGTCATGATTTTGTAGATTTGACTAGAGAAGTCTCAACGTTAGAATTTCCTAAAAAGGAAGTATGCTTTTCTTTAGAAAAAGTGTGAGAATTTCCCTTCTGTTAACTGTCTAATGTTTATCTTTAAACATGTCAGATACTATTTATTTAAAAAAATTGATGACAAATTCAAGGAATAATTTATTGAAAGAAAATAAAAACTTGTATTTTCCCAGCCTTCTTGAAAAAGCATGGACACTTTGGGCCTAGGGGCAGGCTTACGATGGGAAAGTGTACAAGGGAGTGTGAAAGCTGCGTAGGAATGGGAGCATTGATGAAAAGGAGACTCAAGTGTGAGGGGCTCCATTACAACACAGATACTGAGTGACTGGCCAGTTAGACTGATATCTACCTGTCAAAATGGCCTCCAAAGTTAACACACATCTGTTTCCTGTTACACATTTATATTCCTTTCTGGAGGGATTATATCTATGGATAGCGGTTCCTTCTCTGAAAGTGGTGTGGCTCGATCTATAGTTATTCTGTCTTCTTTCCTGTTAGTAAAAACCTGTGTCTTGCCGTGTTGGCACAGAAGAATCTGGGATTACTGCAGTAAACCTGGGTTGATTTGGAATGGAGTCTCTGCCAGGATCCCCTTCCACAATTTTGAAAAGCCAGGTTATTCCCCAGTCTAGAGAGAGACCAGTTCTTGTGGCTATTAACGTCTTTGTAGCAGTAATGGGGAGAAGAGCTGTTTCCTGTTGCATTTTCAAAGGACTTAGGAGTTGAAGGCAGCTGTGGAGGCCCCCAGCAGCTGTGGTGGGTTTGAGCCTCTGGAAGGCAGCTTGATTCACTACTTTGGCTTTTCCGTCTTGTTTTTCCGTAGTGTACATGTTGTAATTTGTCTTATCATTTAAAACTCAACTTGGGCTGGAGAGGTGGCTCAGTGGTTAAGATCACTGACTTCCAGAGGTCCTGAGTTCAGTTCCCAGCAACCACATGGTGGCTCACAACCATCTGTCATGGGATCCGATGCCATCTTCTGGTGTGTCTGATGTCAGCAACAGTGTACTCACATACATAAAAGAAATAAATCTTTAAACAACAACAACAAAACAACTCAACTCAGAAAAGGGTTGTTTTGTTTTATTTATGTGTATTCCTCTTTTTTAGATTTTTTGTCTTTTTTGGTGACTTGCAGTTGTCTGAAGTGATTAGAATTTACACAGAATAATTTGAAAAGGGATAACCTGAATAAAAGTCTGGCTCTGACTGCTAAATTTCCTGTTTTCCTCTAATGTAGCTATTATCCTGTATTCACCCCATCTTCTGAGTATTCTCTTCACCATTTTTGTCCTGTTCAAGTTTCTTTGCTGTCCCTTTAGGTTATTATTTATAAGATTGATATACCATATAAAAGATACAACAGTAAAATTGTGACCAGAATCCAGACTTTTATTTCACAGATAAAGTATGAGAAAGGCTTTCAGTGTAATAATCCTTTGCCGCCTTTTATCATGGACAGGAGTATTGAGCCTATCTTGCCTGTCAGGAGAGTATACTATATGCTTTCCAGGACATATAATCTGACTACTGAAACCAAAAAGCTTTTATTTGCAACTCTCCTATTCTTCTTTAGTAAATAGCAATCCTTGTGTATTTATTAGATGAATGCCTTTTATTGTCTTCTATTCATGTGTAAGGTATATTAGTCCACAATTCAGTTTTTTGTTTTTTTTTAAATAGGTGATGCTGAAAGGAAAATGTATTCTTTTAAATATCTCCTTGCCCAAAAGCAGGCTTGTTCTTTGTCCACACAACCCATGGAGAGTTGATCCATGTATATTCAGCTGTGATCATTTGCAAGAGGAGTTAAGAGTACTGAGGGGTCTGCTCTTAATCTACTCTTACTGGGATGGGTCAGAGCTTCTAAGCAGGCACAGCAGGAGCAGAATTGACCAGGACCAATACATGTTATAGTTCAGGGAAGCTGCTACCCTTACTCACATAGGATCAGCTGGATGAATTTTTCTCTTCCTGAAGAGTAGCCAGGAATTAAAAAGCCAAGTCACCTAAGGACTACTGTCCTGTTAAAATGCTGATCTCAAAAACATTGAAATGCCTAGCTATAGATTTGACTGTCACAATTGAACTGTGGCATTACTTAAATTTCATAATCATGGTATGTCAGTTCAATAACCCAAGGCTGGACATCTCACCCACTTCATATATGTCTGTTGTATTATGTAAAGAGCCTAATTAATGCCTTCCAGGATGTGGTATTGGTGAATAGGGATTATTACCTCCATTTAGATGAGGAAACCAGATGCTTTAATATAAAAAGGAAATCATAAAGTTGTATAGCCTTTGATAGGGCTAACTATTTACCGGAGGCTGCATTGAATATGGAGGAGCTCTCCAGTGATGGTAAAGACTTGCCTTCTCCCCTCGACTCTAGTTGGGAAGGAAAAAAAAAATCACCCTGTAAGAGGGTGGGGAAGTCCCAGCACGGTGGCCGATAGCATTGCTACCTCTGTGTCCAAAGAATGAGTGAAAGGGTATGGTTGTCATTTATGCCCAGAAACCGCAAAAGCGGGGATGACGGTCAGCACCGCTTGGACTCTTGCTGCATATTGGCACCATTAAGGGGTTGGCCCATTTCCCTACTTAAAAGGTATTGATATTTGGATGGCCGTAAATTACTCTAAAGACTGTGTCCTGAGCCCTAAAGAGACTCTTTACTACAGCTTTGCCCCACTGTTCTTTAAAATGAAAGACAACCCAAGCATCTTCCTTCCTCCCAGGTTGAAAATGGTACGTCTTCATTATGCCTAAAGTCACCAAGTAAAGATTCTTTTTACAAAAAGCAGGATGATGTTTCCACTAAAACTGAATTTATGTTAGTAAGCATTGCCCAAAGTCTACTTTAATAGTGTTTCTGCTGTTCCTTGGGGCTGCACTCCTCAGTCTTAATGCCTTTCCTGGTGCGTGATAGGGACATGTGATAAAATCATTTTGGTAGGTGAATACGGTGGTTCATCTCTATAATCCAGCATGTGAGAGGCTGTGTAGTAAAAGGATGGTTGAGTGTGAGACCAGCTAGCTGGGACCACATGGCCAGACCCTATCACAAGAAACCAAAAGCATCCCTGGTGTCTGCACTGTCATCACTGCTTGGTATTAATCTCTTTGTCCAGAGTTGACTAATTCTTTCGTGTACTTGAGGAGAAAACTCTTTGGACTTTATAACTGGGAGGCCCACAGAAGAGCTGCAAGCATAAGAAGAAGTAGCGTCAGCATGGGGGGATAGGCCTGTGATTCCTGCTCTCCAGAGGCTGGGAGAGAAGGAACAGGAGGTCAAGGTTACCTAACATGTAGGACACCTCCACTCAAAAGTACGAAAGGAGCTCTGTGGTGTGTAGATGAGTGTGCATGCATTAGCAACAGCATACATGGAAGACAGCCTTCCCTTTGTTGTATGTTACAGCTTTAATTAAAGTGCCATTAAGGTTTTTCATTGTAATTAAGGGGGAAAAAACCCTTGGGAAAATATTTGTCTTTAGGTACAGTTTTATTCATGATTTTTTTTTTAAATCTAGCTTCATTGTAGACTGTCTAAAGTACATAATGCTACTTTAGTGTTAGGAAGAATTAGCTCAATTTGTAGGAACTTTTTGCTATGTATTTTGTGAATACTGTGTGATAAATCGTATACTATATATAGATTGGGGCATTTTCCGTTATATGATGGGAAAAAAATCACTAAGTCTAGTTGGTGCCTTAATAAGGAATATTTTCTTTCAGAGCCAACAGAATCAAAATATACATTGGTAAAACAAGTGACAAGTTGGTATTAGTAGAGTTTTTGTTTCTAAGATGTATATATCCAAGAATAAGTCTAAAATGTATTTGTATCTCAGGCATTTTAAAAATTTCAATTTGGGGGCTAAGAAGCTGGCTCTGTGGGTAGCTCACCTTTGACCTTGAAGACCCGAGTCCCCATATAAAACAGGCATGTTAACGTGTGTCTGTGATGCCAGTGTTCCTTACTTCGATGAGATGAGAGGCAGAGACCGAATCCCTGCAGGCCTGCGAGCCAGCTAGCCTGTCCTGTGAAGCAGCAAACAGAAAGACCCCGCCTCAAACAAGGTGAAAGGCAAAGATACGACCCATCTACATACCCCATTTTGGCTTGGTTAAAGGAGACCTTTGAATGGACAAGAAACAAACCAACAAAAAAACAAACAAACAAACAAACACACAATCCCCAAAACCAAAACCCATCTTGTCTAAACAAAACAAAAGCTTTTTCTAATTCCTGCAAAGAAATAATAACCATGAAAGCTAGGGTTCTTCCATTCTTGTAATTTCTATATCCTTAGAAGAACACTCATCTGCCCATGCTTTCTCTCTGTATGTTCCTTTCATTCTGTTCCCATGTATACATTTATCTACTGGCTCTTCTGGCCCCTCTTCTACATTCCATTCATGAATTTTTAAGGTGCCTGATAGACTTTTGTCTCCTGGTCTACACTTGTGTCTTTTTCTAACTTCCTTTTAAATAGTCCAGACTGACTGTAGATTAATAATCCTCTTGTAATCCAAGTGCTAGAACTATAAGCATGCCTGCATATTCTTTTTTAGTTTAATATGCATATACTTTGATGTGAAATTCTGATAAGCACCCACAGCAAACATTTTGGGATGCCTGCATACTTAGACATTGTTCAAGACACCCACATTGCTACTTAGCTTTGGGAAGAGTAGCTGATTAGGGATGCACATATTCAGTTTTCTGTGGCAGAGATGGAAAGAGATGCCTTCTTTGTGTGTATTACAGACTTTATATTCCAGAGTGAAAACTGGAAGAAAAAAGGTTATTAAATTGCCAGGAAGCACTGTGTTTTGTGGTTTTATTTGAATAATTGAGCAGCTGAGGGGGTTGGTGAAGTTGAGTAATCAGCATTGACCCTCTGCTGTCTGGGAAGCATTTGACAGCGGTGTAAAGCCCAGCTGGGATTGTGACTCTGATGCACTAACATCTGGTCGCCTTACAGAAAAGCTATTTCTATCATTTCTGTTAGGGTTAATGGTGACTACCTGGCTGCCACGTTCACCCCAGATTCTGTGTAAGGAGAAGGACAGTAAGACTAGTGCAAGGGAAATTCACTTAGTGATGTTGAAGCACTAAAGTCAGTTTCACAAATCGGATTCTGTACATACAAAGCATCAATGTTGAAGGTAACAGCTGTGCTTTGTTATCTGGTGTTGAATTAAGAACCACAGTGATGGTGAGAAGGTTGTAACTTTAGACTAGCGCCTGTGTTCCAAACCGTTTCCCATTTCCCACCATGTTCTCATGAGTCTTTGTAATAATAGTTTGGAGATGTCAGGCCTGCGCCCCACTAAGGACTGAACAGATAGAACACCGAGAGGGGAGGTAGACTAAGAAACTAAGAGCTACAGAATTAGAAGAAAAGTGAGACTGTACTCTGATTTGTAGAAAGTGTATAGAACTGATGATGACTTAGAGCAGGTAGGGTCAGCGTGAGGTGGCTCTGAATAGATCTGTGAATCTTAGAATCTTCTGTATTGGTTAGTGTGGAAGAATTTTATTCAGGGAGGTGGATGCACTTGCCTTTAATCCCATGACTTGGGGGGAGGGGAGCACAGCAGACGGGTCTCTGAGTTCAAGGCCAGCTTGCTCTACAGCAAGTTCCAGGACAGCCAGGGCTACACAGAGACCCTGTCTTGAAAAACAAAAACAAACAAGCATATATACCCAAAAACAAAACAAAAACCCCAAACAAAAAGCACTTTACATTGTTAATGTTGATATTTCAGATGGGGGAAAGCGTATGACAGCTAGGTGAAAGAAGTTTGTGGTAAAGAGCCAAGGCCTTACTCTGTTTACCATCTGTCCATCTGTGTGTCTGTCCATACGTCCATTTGTCTGTCTGTCTATGTTGAGTTCTTACTGCATAGTCCAAGATTACCTAGAACTGGGACAAGCTGTCCTTGGAGTGTTGGGGTTCAGGACAACCCCACCGTGACCCCTAGCAGCAAGCAGGCAGCCACTGCACTCTAGACACCAAGTGTAAGGCATTCATTTTGTTATTTTCATTATTAAGTCAGACTGGACCATGCATGTTGCCTAAGGTGGTATCCGGATTTTGAGCTCAAACAGTCATCCAGTTTCTGCTTTCTGAGTGCTAGGATATGGTTTCTACCACTAGGCCCATTTTAAAAGCTGGAGTCATTAAAGTAGGCTTACTTCATAGGAACGCTTAAATTTTATGTTTCCTTTTATTTTGTTGCTTTGGTCTTTCTCAGGTAAAGTATTGTCTTTATACATGGAAATGCCTGAGCCAGGCTATTTAGGAAGGAAAGTTTATTTGACTCACAGTTGTGATTGCTGAAAGCCCAGACAGCATGTTGTAGGCTTTGGAAAGAGCTTCCCCTTGACTATGACACCTTATAGTGTGGTACAACAGCAGGCGCATGTGCAAACGTGAACATTACATCACCCACATCCAGGAACATACACATATACATGTTATATATGTTTTTATCAAGTGATTCAATGTTACATCTAATTCGTTTTAAAAATTGTTTATGTGCGCTGGTGTGAGGGTGTAAGGGTGTCAGCTCCCTTGGACCTGGAGTTACAGAGTTGTGAGCCGCCGTGTGGGTGCTGGGAACTGAACTGGGTCCTTTGAAGACAGGCAGTGCTCTTAACCATGGAGCCATTTCCCCAGTCCCTATATCTAATTCTTATTCTGCATTCTTATTTCTTTCTGTCACCAGGAACCTTTTGAGGATGGCTTTGCGAATGGAGAAGAAAGTACTCCAACCAGAGATGCTGTGGTCACATACACTGCCGAAAGTAAAGGAGTTATAAAGTTTGGCTGGATCAAGGGTGTATTAGTATGTATGCACACATTCCGTTTGGTTACAGTCCTTCTGTTGATATCCTCAAGAGAATTATGTTTTACTGCTTTAACAATTTGCTTGTGAGTACTATGGAAGGCCCAGTTAATACCTTGTGTGTTTCTTTTGTTTTAAGGAGAGAAATGTTAATTAATTATACACATCATCTGGATAAAAATTGTAAAGTCACAAGTTTTATTTTTGGTGGAATGAGTCTTACTATATAGCCCCAGTTGGTCTAGAATTTGCAAAGTACACTGGACAGGCCTTGAACTTTGTAATCAGTGTTTTATCTCTGCTTCCTAAGTGTTGAACCAGTTGTAACAATACACAAACAGGAACTCAGAATAAAAAATTAACATATTCCAAATTGTGCGAGTATCATACTCAGTTTAAAGTTTTCAAAAACGACGTGACCCATGGACGTTTGTGTTGGTGTGTATGCAGTATTAACTCTGCCTTAACTGTTTATGACAGATATTATGAATACGCATGCAAAATTTATACAACAAAGGAAGATTACTGAGGTCTTATCTCATTCATCCTGGTGGCATAGGCCTTTAATCCCAGCAGTTGGAAGCAGAGGCAGGGGGATGTCAGAGTTTAAGGCTAATCTGGTCTCTGTAGTGAATTTCAGGACAGCTAGGCTACACAGAAAAATCCTGTCTGGAAAATAAAAATAAAGTGTTGAAACCTTAAACATTTGTGCTTCTGACACTTCTGGTGGGCACATTTATTTGTAAACATGTTTATATTGCACTTTCTTACATCAGCTAACAGACAGTGAGCTTTCAGTGAGCCCCTTGGACAGACTTAAAGATACTAGATTTCAAAGCTCCCATGGTTTCAAGTGCATTCTGGTTTTTGGCTTGTTTTCTCTTTATTGTTGTATCATGTTTTAGTTGCATTGTTTATCTGCGGTGTGACCTCTCTTCTCTCCCAGGTACGATGTATGTTGAACATTTGGGGTGTGATGCTCTTTATTCGATTGTCATGGATTGTGGGTCAGGCTGGAATAGGTGAGTGAAGCTTTATACCACTTGGTCTTTGTGTTAAAATAGCTGTGTGCCTTTCTACAATTGCTGACTGAACTATGGTGCCCTTTAGGTAGATTGCTGTCTTAATTGACTTCTATAATTTTGATTTTGTCAAAACTGAGATGAAAATTAGGTAATTTATGGCCTGTGCCTTAGTTACTTATCTATTTCTGTAAAAAAATATATCGTGACCAAGGCAGCTAATAAAAGAAAGCATTTAATTGAGGGCTCCCTTTATAGTATCAGAAGGCGAGCCTTTATGGTGGGCTTTATGATCTTTCTGGTGGGGATACATGGCCGCAGGCATGACCCTGGAGCAGTAGTCAAGCTTACGTGATTCGCATGCAGAATGCAGAGAAGGTGGGAAAGCCTGCTGTAGGCTTTTGAGACCTCAAAGCCCACCCCCAGTGACACACTTCCTCCAACAGTCTTCCCGCATGGTCCACCAACTAGAAAGCAAACATTCAGATATGCGAGCCTATGGGGGCTTTTCTCATCCAAAACACCAGTCCATGTTATATCAGTGTTTAGCCCAGCCAGTTCTAGGAAATGACAAGCCTGAGAGGATAAGGTTCTTAGTTGTTTTTGCTTTTTCTCCTTTAAAGGTCTCTCCGTCCTTGTAATAGCAATGGCCACTGTTGTGACAACCATCACAGGATTGTCTACTTCAGCAATAGCTACCAATGGATTCGTGAGAGGAGGTGAGACCATCTGGCACAGGCCCTACCTGAAAGACGTGTTCATGCCTTTTAAGTTACTGCATCTTCCTTAGTGCCCAGAACCTTGTCCTGTTCTGTAAATCCCATCTGTGTTCTCGAGAGCTTGTTCTTGGCAGACTTTGCTTGGGTCCTGATGATTCTGCCCTTGACTAATGCTGCTTCTCAGTCCCATCACTCAGACCTGCATTAGTGCATTGCACAGACCAGCCTCTTCCTGTCTTCAGCTGAGTCCAGGCTACAAAAGTAGCTGACATCCACAGACACCCTTTAAAGATGACCACTGTAAATTCTAGCACTTGGCCATTCTGTGAGGCAGATGAAATGTGTTGTACTTATACTTCAGCCAGTCAGGAAATTGTTGAGCCCCTTTTGGCACATGCTGGGTTTGCACAGGGTCAAGCAGGGTTCAGTATTGTAAGGACGTACAGTCATGTAGCAATAGTAGCCACTGTTGAGACATAAAGGCTGGGAGTGGTACTGTGGTTTTGACATACGTGGTCTTAATGAATCCATCTTTGCTACTTACTTTCATTATTTATATGACTAATGAGACCAGAAAGGAAACAGTCACATTCCTATCCTAGCAGAATTTAATCTGGAAGAAGATTGTGCTGCTTGGTCTCAAATGTCTAAAAGAAAAAAAAAATTTTTTTCTGAAATAATTGGAAGCCTCTTCATTTGGGTATCAGCAAAGCCAAAACGCAGAAACTGAGGAAAAGTAAACATTTGGCTACGTGTGACAAAATACTGCATTAGTAAAGTCATTTTGGTCTTTAACTCCATTGTTTAGCTGTGGATTACTAGCGTTACCAGGCAAAGAGTGCCAGAGTTCTTTTCTAGGATAGGGAAGTTCCTTCTCAGGGTAGCTGTCAGGTCAATGCAAGCTTTGTGTAAGTTACGGAAGGCAGGTCTCACGTTCTGCTTTATTAAGGCAGTTTTCCCTGCAATGCTTCCTGCAAACACAGCATCTCAGGAACCAGGCTTCTGGTGCATTTCTTTCTGAAAATACATTCACCTACTTGGTGAATCTGTCTTGTGAACTCCTTGGTACAATTAAAAGAGTTATTGGCATTAAAACCCTAACTTGTTTTCAATCTTTTTCTTAGGAGGAGCATACTATTTAATCTCTAGAAGTCTAGGGCCAGAATTTGGTGGTGCGATTGGCTTGATCTTCGCTTTTGCCAATGCAGTGGCAGTTGCTATGTATGTTGTTGGATTCGCAGAGACTGTAGTGGAGCTGCTTAAGGTAATCTGGCCATTTGCCAAATCCTCACTGGGATGGTACACACATGCACACACCTAAGCCTGTATGTGAGCTTTAAAACATGCTGTCTACATTGTTACCTCTTAAAAGTAATTTTGCTTATGGAGTAGGAACTGTGGGGTTTTGACAATAGCATGAGGATTTATTCTTTATCCCTATTCCTCTTGTAGGGATCATTAAAGCATGAGTTCATTAATTATACCAAACACAGAATGCATTTCTGGTAATGCCACTTCCTAAAAACGAACAGAATCAGTCAGACTATAATTTTTTTGGTTAGTAATTCCTTTTCTGATTAATTGGTTTCATATTAGATATACCAGTAATAGTAATTTATTAAGACATTAGATATCTAAGATATTAGTTGAATGAAACTAATAGTAATTAGTATTTTTTTCTTTTTTTTCTCTTGTTTTTGAGAGAGGGTCTTGCAGTGGGGCTGGCCAGGAACTTGTGGTATAAACCAGGCCAACCCCGCCTCTCACTTCTACGTCCTGGGAATGCAAGCATCATCACCTACCTCTGCCCATGGCTTTAATAAGCACTGCCGTGGTGTCTGTATGTAAGGAGCTGTGCGTTGTGTCTCTCCTCTGTAGGAACATTCCATACTCATGATAGATGAAATCAATGACATCCGAATTATTGGAGCCATTACAGTAGTGATTCTTCTGGGCATCTCAGTGGCCGGAATGGAGTGGGAAGCAAAGGTGAGCTGAGACAGAGATAGCTCTGTCATCATTTAGTCCACACAGCAGTGTTCTAGGAAACTCAAACTGATGTGTTCAGACTCTAGTGGAAACATGGCCATTTTTATAGAAGTTTACGATATGTAAGAGTTGGCATTTACAATGATAGATTTGAGGATGACCCATTTAAAGCTCAGACAGGGGCTGCTTTCCTCTTTGTACTCTTGGTTTTGAGTGCTTGAGAGCCCACGGCCCCTTGTGTGCTAGGTGTGATGTCTACCATCGAGTGTATCCCAGTCTTTCATTTATTTATAACTGTAAAAATTGAATTTATTGAAAAAGGGTATAATTTCATCCCTCTTGGGCCATAATTAATGTGTAAGAAAGAAGTTCCTTCTGGACTAGCAAGACATATCAGCGGATAAAGTGCTTGCTATAGAAGGAAACCCGTGGTCTGAGCTCTAGCTGACTTCCTAGATTGTCCTCTGAGTTCCACACATGCTATGGCACGTGGTTCCCTTTCCATAATAATCATATTTTTAAGTGCTGTTTAAAAAATGTTATTTGCACAGATGACAGTATTTACCCAGACTTTGAGAAGCCAAAGTTGTTGATGATAACTTTCAGGCCTCTCCGGTGCCTTTACCCCTGAGGTCCCCATTGACATTACTTTCTCCTTTTCCTTCTTTCTTAGAACAGTTGCAGACAGATACAGCATTATGTTTGAACCTGATACAAATCTTGTGTTGGCAAACATAGTCTTTACCATCCCAAGATGGTAGTCAGAGCAGGGTCGTGGGAAGAGTTGTATAGAATGGAAAGCCTGTGGCTTAGGTGTCTTTGCCTGTCTTTAGGACTTGTTTTAGAAATGGGTGACGTTATTCTATCTGTAATTGAATGTTCTCAGTTTTGCCTGAGGCAGGGTCTCACTAATAATTCAGAGCTGGGACTAGTCACAGACTCGTGACCCTTCTGTCTGCATATTATCTGACAAGGGGAAGCTTCAGGCTCACGACACTGCATCTAGCTTTAATACAGTTCTTTAGGAGCTGTTATTCATGTAACAGCATTTATTGAGTACCTACTGAATACTTTGCATTCTTTAAGACATTTGGCAGAAAGACAAAATAAGACAAATTATCTGTGTAATGGAAGTGAGGACAAGAGACAAGGTTGTGATTTTCAGTGTGTAAAACCACAGGCTCAGATCGTCCTTCTGGTGATTCTTCTTCTGGCCATCGCTGACTTCGTCATAGGAACATTTATCTCACTGGACAGCAAGAAGCCCAAGGGTTTCTTTGGCTATAAATGTAAGTAAAAAGATTGAATACTTTCTTCAGTGCAAATTACAGCATTCTGCTGATAACTAAATTTAGTACATTTTAGGTAATTTATCCTGTAATTATGTTTGGTCTGGTGATTCACACTAATTAATGACTCAGGTTTTGCCCTCTTTATATAGTCTGAACAATTAGAGTAAAATCACTTTCATTTTTATCTTTTGTGTTTGAATATTAACAGCAGCAGGTGGTAGAGAGTAGAGAAGCCAGTTTTACTGAGGAGAAGGTGCCAGCATGCCTCTCATGTGTCCAGTTTGTGTTTCTTGTAATGGGACTATGAAACATGTATCTTTAGGTGATCTTATTGTTGCATACATGCTAGGGTTTACTTACTCTAAAATGTCGGTGATGCTGTCAGACTGGATAAAGTTACAGAACCTGTTAACTTGTCTTGTCTGTCATTAACCAGAATTTTACTTGGCATGTGACTTTTTAAACATAAGAGTTTAAGAGTGCTCTGGATTGTAAAAGCAGACAGGAGTTGTAAAAATCATGACTTTTAGTCTCTAAATTCGTCACCTCCTATCTACTAAGGAAAATGGCAGTTTAGGAAATGTACCTTTGGTCGGATGCATGGATGCACAAGTGTTTCTCAGTCTTCGTGGGCCTTCTAATAGCAATGGCTGGTGTTTCGGTCCAGGGTCAGTTGCATTGAGTTGGTTGCCTTTTTCACAACAAAGCCAAACCATGACTCACTATGTGATCTTCGGTCTCATTAAACTTGGTCTTCCAGATGATAACAGTTCTTGTTTATCTGTGCGGTCATTTCTCCAGGTGTTTTGTTTATATTGGCTTGTAAGGGATGTGTCCTCAGCACCCAGAATAAGGTCCTGAACTGGTCTCCCCACTGCTATGTTAATTTTTATCCTTTTGTTGATGTGATGACTAAGAGGCTTCCCTTTTGGGAAGTTGCCATTTAATACGTGATACTTTGGGACAGTGCATAGCCTTGTCTCCATCTGACTTTAACCAGATAGTGTGATTAGTAGTCCTTGAGCGGGCTTCCATTAAGCCACACCGACATAGAACAGCATAGATGGTTGTCTCCTCCTTTCTGAGTCGCATCCCTCTCCTCTGTGAAAGGCTTTCCTCGGCTGTGAGACGGCTGCTCTGCTCTCAGCGGTGGTTGCCGAGTCCATCACCTCTCTCACCCTGTCCTAGTTAGGGTTACTGCTGCTACAGGGAAGCACCATGACCAGAAAGCAAGCTGGACAGGAAAGGCTTTCTGGCTTAAACTTTTATATGCTGTAAGTGGACAGAAGGACATGTGTACTGTAAATAGAGGGAAAGATGGAGATCTCATTGAGTAGTAGGATGAATCTGAGACTGAGAAGAGAGGAGAGAGGATGGTAAGCAGAGATGCGGGCCAGGAGCTCTGCTCCAGGCACATGCAGGATGGTCTTCTGGAAACCGGAAAGCCATCAGGTGATCAGGCCGTAGGGTCACAGCTGCTGGGGTGAACTACCATGACCAAATGGAGCTTGGGGAGGAGAGGCTTGATTTGGCTCCATGTTCCTGTTCATCGTCCTAGGAGGTCAGAACAAGGCGGGAACCTGGAGGCAGAGTGATTCAGAGGCCATGGAGGGGTGCTGATTACTGATACAACCCAGGACCACCAGCTTAGTGATGCACTACCCACAATGCACTGGGGCCTCCCCAGTGAATCAGCAATTAAGAAAATGTCCTACAGGCTTGCATGCAGCTGGGTCTTGTGGAGGAGGCAGTGTCTTAATTAGAGTTCCCTTCTCTGGCGTGAGCATAGCTTTCCTCAAGGTGACGAGATAACTACCCACCACACTCTTCCTTCCTTTCAGGGCACACTTGCATTTGTCTTGGTCCTGGCCTGCCAACTGTATTTTCTCTCTTGGTGTCTTCATAGTTCAAACTAACTTCAGGAGATTGTCGTATTTTAATTTTTAATTGCTCCTGTAGACTGTTTATTTTAGTTTTTAGCCAAAAATATCTGGTCAGGAAATAGGGAAAGCTATGTTAAAAATAGTTGGGAGTGGCAGTGGGCAGTGGAGAGTGGGGCAGACTGGCTGCAGGTATCCCCTGCCTCCTTTCTTGGGAGATGCTTGTGGTTTTGGTTTTGTTTGTTTTGTTTGGGGGAGAGTGGGTTAGTGATCTATACTTGTGGTTTCTGTTTGAGTTAGTGATAACAATTAAGTTTAGAATTTATTTAAATTACTGGTAAGAAGTACCAAAAAAGTAGGATATAACAAAAATTAGGTCAGCTTTTGATTACCAACCATTCCTTCACACCAGAAAACAGGAGCACTGATAACTGAATTGTCATTAACTAAGAATGAGCTGTTGTGTGGAGACCATATATACGGATTACTCTTAACCTAAATTATTTTGGTCTTATTTGCTGTCTAGTAATTTCCAAAATATTTTATCTTCTGTAGCTGAAATATTTAGTGAGAACTTTGGACCAGATTTTCGAGAAGAAGAGACTTTCTTTTCTGTATTCGCCATCTTTTTTCCTGCTGCAACTGGTATTCTAGCTGGGGCGAACATCTCGGGTGACCTTGCAGTAAGTGTTGTGAAGAACTGTATCATTACTGATGTGAAACAGAATGACATGTGTGCATTTACTTTTAGAGATAGACTAAAAATGTCTTCTTGTCTTTCAGGATCCTCAGTCAGCCATACCCAAAGGAACGCTCTTAGCCATTTTGATTACGACAGTGGTTTACATAGGAATCGCAGTGTCTGTAGGTAAATAGCCTTGGTTTATTTGTCTCAGGAATTGAGCGAGTTTCTAGCGTAAGTGGTACTACATCATTTTCCGCCTTTGCTATTCCAGTAGTGTTGGTGAAAAGTCAGAGAGTTCGTTGCTTTGTTAAATTAGTTATTGTTCTTACTCTTTAATATTAAATACAGTCTTCAAGGATCAGGACCCTGTTCTACATGCATCTATTCATTCTCAAACAGAATTATAAGCTCTGGATTTATTAATTTCATGGTAAGAGGTTTCCATGTATAATTAGTAAGAATAATGTAATTTTACCACATTTAAAAATTATTTTGTTCAGAAGTAGCAACAGAACTCTATTTTCAAATTTCATAGCTATCTCTTAGTGTAATTTTGAAATTTAACTGAACAAAAGTTAGAAATGCTAACTGATGGGCCAAATTGCCTTTTAAAAATGATTTTGGATATAATATATTCTTAATACATAATTCTGAAGTTTGTTTGGGAAAACAACTATACGTTTAAGCATACTCATTTAACACAATTTATGCTTCCCTAAAACTTTCAAAAGTGCTTATATTATGTAGTTGAGCTAAATTAAATTTGTTTTTAATTGGGGTTGGGGATTTAGCTCAGTGGTAGAGCGCTTGCCTAGGAAGCGCAAGGCCCTGGGTTCGGTCCCCAGCTCCGAAAAAAAGAACCAAAAAAAAAAAAAAAATTGTTTTTAATTTAATTGAGGGAGTAACTGCTTACGTTCCAACCTTTAAAGTAATTTGTTGCCAAGGACACATCTCTGACATGTCTGACCCTCCTCGGTTGCCAGACCTCATGGTCACTTCATTCCATCTGTGCTACGTAAGCAGTGGCCGCCCCTGGGTGCTCAGGACGGGCCAGTGACTAGTTCAGAGCAACAGAACCTTTGTCACCCAAAATGTCAGGTGTGGTGTAATGGCACTGTGGGATCCATCCTCTTGCTCAGGACACAGAGGCAGGGCTCTCCCTTCAGTGTGCCCAGCCTAGCGTAGACAGTGACTGTCTTCCAAAGAAACAGGCACAGGACATGGAAGCATGGCTGCTTGCAAGCTGATTGGAGACACAGGGCTCTTGTCTCCAGTCCTGTAAGGTCTCAAGTGTATGTAGAGGGAAAGGTGCTTTTGCCAGCATGGTTGAAAGGTAGAGGGAAACAAGCAGCCAAGTGCTCTGTAGTCCATCTAGGGATTGAAATATTTATATAAGGGTTTCCTGCATTTGTGGAAACACACTTTTTTTTTTTTTTTTAAATAGAAGGCTCAGTTCATTACTTAGATTTTAGTCACCCCAAAACTTGTCTGACTTCATTCAGAGTCAAGCTGTGTGTAAATGCAGTAATGCTGTTATGAGTGTTGCCTATACGGCACTGCAATCTCTTCGGGAGTGGAGGGGTAGTTTTAGGAGGAATGCAGACGTGACTGACTCTCACTGTCACTTGTGCTTTAGGTTCTTGTGTTGTCCGGGATGCCACTGGGAACGTTAATGACACCATTACAACAGAGCTAACTAACTGTACTTCTGCAGCCTGCAAATTAAACTTTGACTTTTCCTACTGTGAAAGCAACACCTGTTCTTATGGGCTAATGAACAACTTTCAGGTGAGCATTGAGCTAATATGATGTAGACATTCTGTATTTATCTAGGGTTTAGACCACCTGAAATCTGGCCATTCAGAATGTCCCTGTCCATTAGGGAAGACGGTTGTTACTTTCTGCCTTCTACTTACTGTACTTTCTGCCCTTACTACTAAACCCTGTCATCATTAACCAGGCAAAAGGGGAAAGTAAACTCTAGTGTACAGTGTGTATACATGTAGCACATGGGTATCCTATTTTATACTATTTCAGAAGACCATGAAACAAGTATCTTTCATAAAAGTCATTTCATCTCGTCTGTTTCTGGTTTCTGTCTGCTCTGTTCCATTGAGCTTTGGGTGTATTTGTTCATTGGTGTCAGTCCTGATTCACGTAGTGTGTGTGTGTGTGTGTGTGTGTGTGTGTGTGTGTGTGTAGTAATCTTGAAGTCAGATTAACTTCTTCCAAAATAGTTCTAGCAATTTTAGCTTCTTAGTAATTAGTAGTACCTTTATTGTTTATGTATAAATAAACTATTAAGATATACTGATCAATAGAGCTGGGCATGTAGCTTGTTGGGAGGTTCTTGTCTAGCCTTCACAAAGTCCTGGTCTCAGTCTTTAGCACCACACAAACTGGGTGAAGCGTCACATGCTTGTAATCCCAGCGTTTGGGAAGTAGAATGGGTCATTGTCATTGTGGTGAAGATCTGGGTGGCACGCAGGCAGGCATGTTGCTAGAGAAGTAGCTGAGAGATTTAATTCCTGATCTTCAGATAGCAGGCAGAGAGGGACAGACACTGGGCCTACGGTAGACTTTTGAAACCTAAAAGCCCACCCCAGCAACTCATGGCTTCCAACAAGGACACACTTCCTAATCCTTCCAAACATTCTGTAAGTCAAAGCTCCTAACCCCTGAGCTCTCACAACCTTCTGTCTGTCCTGGACTTAGTCCTGTGTTTATGCATGTTTTGGCAGTCAGGCTAGCATTTCTTACTTCCATTCAGTGCTTCATTTGGACAGCCATCTTGCCTGTCATCTTTGCTGCTGTATGTGGTGGACAACAGTGATGGAGCCCCTATTTTCAATCAGTGTCACTACATCCTTTCTACTCCTATTCACCATTAAATTTTAGAAGTGCTGAGGGAAAACATAAACTGGAAAGTCAGAAGTCCTACTTGACTTTTCCTACAGTATTTTCTGATACTAAGCATAGGATACTGATGTGATTTGTGCAAAGGACAGTGCTTCTGAGAATTGAGCCTGAAGTTTTCATGTCTTAACTCTTGAGTGTGGGAGGAGTGCACACGCAAGTGCAGAAGTGTTTGGGCACAATGCACAGGGGAAGCAATATACTGCATGTACATGTTACCTTCGTCACTTATCAGGGTGTGACTAATTGTCTTTTGCTTGTAACTTCCTGTATCCCAGGTATTTAGAAGCAGAATAGAATTTGTATCATAACCTTTTTTGGCTTGGCATTTTTACCTTTAACTGTTATGTACTTAAAAAACTTCATACCTACATTACTTTTACAGCCCGTACAAATAAACCCTCTTGATGTATGTAATACACTTTCATAAGAGCTTACCTCAGTCTGACTTACTGGCTAGATCTAACCATCAGTGTTCTAGAACCTAGATGAGAGAAATGAGTTATGTAATAGAGAGATAGGGTCAGCACATCACAGGATATAGGATAGGAGCTCCAGAGTGTGGCAGGAAAAACAATTAGAAAAATTCAACAGTATGAAACCATATATTACAAATATTGAAAACCACATTACCCAAATTAACAGCAGTCATTTTTGAGAGCTGTTTAAAACAAACAAACCTGTCTTGAAATGACCAAGAAAATGGGGTAGTTGGGGCAGTTTGATTGCTGACAACATAGGGATACTGTGAAGAAAAGTTCAGATAACTAAGCTGACTAATGGCTGTAGTTAGACTTTTCAAAAGTCTTCATCTCTTAAGAGATACAGACTGATCCTTTATGCATTAAAAAGCCAGGAGTCTTTGGAACGTGGTGTGGGATTGGCCCACGTTGTGTGTGGTTGAAACCTGGTGATGTGTAGTTGGTAGTTCATTACCCACATTTTCCGTCATTTGTGCATTTGAAAATTTATGAGGAAAGGGTTTTTAAGTCAGAGACCTATTTTAATAATTTGTAATTTACTTCTCATTGCTATTACCAGATTCCTATCAGATTATTTCTAGTATTAGTTTTCTTTATTAGAAACCTCAAGTTGTGAGTATTTACTCTGTTCTGTCATTTATTCAAGGTGATGAGCATGGTGTCAGGATTTGCACCCCTGATCTCTGCAGGTATCTTTTCAGCCACACTCTCATCAGCACTGGCATCTCTTGTGAGTGCTCCCAAAATATTTCAGGTAAATATTTTCATATTATTGTTATTGAAGGAGATGTTAAAATAATATTTCAAATTCAGATAAATTACCTTATCAATCTCATGTGTTTGTTTGCATATACATATATCAAGATTGGTGTAAATTTTATTTATATAAATGCTGTGTAGATCCCTAAAAACATTTGTGCATTTTCCTACTGTCAAGGTACAGCCTTGAAATGTCTTTAGGAAGGATGATTGGAGGGTCTGGAGAGATGGCTCAGCAGTACAGGTTCACACAGAGAATCTAGATTCAGTTTCCAGTATGTGCACTGGGTGTACATAATCAGCTGTAACTCCAGACACATAGATAATTGAAAATGATAAAAATAAATATTTTAGGGATTAAAAATATTTTAGGGATTAGGTGGGTTTTGTTTTTGGCATACTTAGCATTAAAGTTTAGGACCGTTGTCGAGTTAGGAGTGTAGCGTAAGACTAAATCAGAACTGTAAATAGTGGTTTCAGTTAACATGATGCCAACTTGACTGTTCTATGTGGCTCATAGTGCAGCAACTGTAGTAGAAGCCATGATAGCTAGGATGAGTGTTGCTTCCTATGGTGGTCATTAAACATCTGACAGTGATAAGTGTTGACTTTCTAGCCTTGCTCTTAATACCGTATTTGTAGCAAGAAGTATAGCAGTGTTGTCTAATAGGACCTTTAAGACAATATCTGTTAGGATTGGGAGAAAAGTAGTTCAACTTTATACTTCAGGTTTTTAATCATTTTCATTTCAGATTTGGAGTTGGTTTTCTTAAAGCCTTAGGTACACTGTATCATAATGCCAACTTTTAGGGTTTTTTATTGTACTTTGTTTGAATGACTGCTCCTCCGATTCTTCATAAATAGAGTTTTAACATGGGATGGAGTGAGATAAACAAAATCTTTAGCAGTGTTATGAACCATCTAGCCTTCAGCTGTCTGAACTGTTCACGTGTCCTTTATAGTCTGTCGGTGCAGCACCGAGAGACAGGAAACAAATAGTATCAGAAAGGAGAGACTTGGGCTTCATTCCTGGTTAACATACTTTATCTGTTTGCAGATTTGCACATCGTAAGTTTTATGTGTTTTGTTTTAATGTTTGTATTTTTTTTCCCTTGGGTTAGGCTCTATGTAAGGACAATATCTACCCAGCTTTCCAGATGTTTGCTAAAGGTTATGGAAAAAATAATGAACCTCTTCGTGGTTACATCTTAACATTCTTAATTGCACTTGGATTCATCTTAATTGGTTAGTTCTATGAATGGTATATTATGTAGGTTTTGGTATGTTTTGATATAGTGTTATCTGTGAATATCATGAATATTAAATTATTAATATATACTAAATTAGTTTCTAATCAAAGTAAAATATTGCAAATAGTAGTACCTGGTATTACTTATTAAACTTAATTCCATTGTGCAAAATTAGGGTAAAAGGAATATTCTTTCTTTTTTTTGTCCCTATTCTTTCTTTCCTGTCCCCCCCCCCCTTTTTTTTTAAGATTCGTGTAGCCCAGCCTGGCTATTGCAGTCATAGATAATCTTGAATTCCTGATGGTCCTGCCTCTATTTCATAAGGACTAGGGTTATGGGCATGCACCTTTTCCTGAAATCCATGCAATGATAGTGTAAAGGAGAGGTTGCTGGTGTCCCCAAGAACGATAATGCCTCTGACTGACATACGTACAGCTATGGACCCCTCACTGCTAACACAGCATGGACTCTAAAGAGTTTTGTGTAGCCAGGCAGATTAGTTGACTGAAAGTCCAATTATGCCATCAGTTGTGATACAAGATCTAAGTTTCAATTTGTGGTAGATTTAAGGGTGCTTATGATGCTGTTTAAAAACTAGAAGTATTTCAAAATTTGAAGTCTTCAATACCATTAAACTTCTTTTTCTTTTTTTGCAGCTGAATTGAATGTCATTGCTCCAATTATCTCTAATTTCTTTCTCGCATCATACGCCTTAATCAACTTTTCTGTATTCCATGCGTCACTTGCAAAGTCTCCAGGTGATTTTACATTTTAAGAATTTGAATGTATTAGTAGCTTTTATTTCAGAGGAAACAATTTTCACAATTCTAAAATTTGGTTTGTGTGAGTTTAGTTCATTAAAGTGTTTTCTTTTTGTCACATCAAATTCAAGGTCTCTACCCTGAAGTGCACTGATGACAAGCTCCTCCTTCCTTCACTGTTACTTCCTTCAGAACATTGACAATGGCATTTGTCATACTAAATAATTATTTCCTATTTTTAAAATGTCTTTACTATTTGTGTACCTGATTCAGTTCTCAGAGCATTGTCCTTATTTAATAACCTTCTAAAATTTTTTCCGCCTGGTGCTTCATGCCTGATAAGCACATAGTTTACCACTGAACCCTAAGTGCCAGCCTCCAATGTATTTTTAACAATGAGTTCTGTGGAATTCTAACATAAGGGTCTTTATTAACTTAAAAAGGACCATGGGGGGGTTGAAAATCAGTAAAGGTGTGGAAAGTACAGAGGCACCTAAGTTTGTCAGAGCAGGCTAAACCACGTGGTGTTCTTAGAAGAAGGAAGTGTGAGCATACATGCTTGAGCCTCAGCTTTACCTTCAAAATAAAAACGTATTGATGTAGTTAAAAATATTTTTAGGGGGTTGGGGATTTAGCTCAGTGGTAGAGCGCTTGCCTAGGAAGCACAAGGCCCTGGGTTCGGTTCCCAGCTCCGGAAAAAAAAAAAAAATATTTTTAGCTGTTAATGACAGGTTAGAACATCATCTTTTAACATCTTACGAGTAGTTTAAGTTCATTAACACCAATGGACAGGTATGAGTGAGCTCACATCTAGAGTTGGTTCGATGGGCAGGTTTCTTGAAATGTTTCA
Source organism: Rattus rattus (assembly GCF_011064425.1). Lineage (NCBI taxonomy): Eukaryota > Metazoa > Chordata > Mammalia > Rodentia > Muridae > Rattus > Rattus rattus. The sequence goes on along the minus strand of NC_046168.1, from coordinate 73,949,750 downwards.
TGCAGCTATTAGAGCGCGAGCGTGTCATGCTGAGGATCAGAGAGGAAAGCTGCCCTCTTAAGGGTCAGGGTGAGACCTTTCCTGTGTATGCCATTTCTCTAGTTTTCACTGTGGTAGGTTGATTTACATTTTAAAAGATTGTTTTGACTAAAGGTCTGAGAAGATGTAGTAATAGGAAAATATTGCCTTGTTGTTAAAAATTATCAAAACCAATTGTGATCAATAACAGTCATTGACTTTACTGTTTAGGGATTATGCTTGCATTTAATACTTGAAGTCATCTGAGTGTGGCAGCCATAAAGAAAGCTATTTTATACACAATTACGCACCACTGTATAAAGCAGAGAGAGATCTGAGCGATGTCTTCTTCCTGTCGTCGTTAGGGTGGCGTCCTGCGTTCAAGTACTACAACATGTGGATCTCCCTTACTGGAGCCATTCTCTGCTGCATAGTGATGTTCGTCATTAACTGGTGGGCTGCACTGCTCACGTATGTGATAGTTCTTGGACTGTACATTTATGTCACTTACAAAAAGCCAGGTCAGTAGACTTTGGTTTTAGTATTTTAAACTAGAAAATGTTGACAAGTTTTTATGTAACTTTTCTTATTCAAGCATCTTTCGTATATTTGAAAAAGTGTCACATGTAAAATTTAAAATACCCCCTTTCTAAGTAAGGATTTTTTTTCTTTTTGAACTACATTTAGTGTCAACAAACTATTTTAAGATGTTTTATTCCTATAGAATTTCATTCTCACCCATTAATTATGACTAACCTTATTTTAAGAAAAAATACACTAACATTCTGTTGCACTTAGCATGTTCTAAAATTGTTCTTTGAAAGTTCCAGATTTGCAGCACTGTTGTGGCTACTACCCGTGTGTGTGTGTGTGTGTGTGTGTGTGTGTGTGTGTGTGTGTGTGTGTGTGTGTGTGTGTGTGGTGTGAGTGTGTGTGTGTGTGTGTGTGTGTGTGTGTGTGTGTGTGTGTGTGTGTGTGTGTGTGTGTGTGTGTGTGTGTGTGTGTGTGTGTGTGTGTGTGTGTGTGTGTGTGTGTTTGTGTGTGTGTGTCTGTGTGTGTGTGTGTATATGTGTGTGTGTGTGTGTGTGTGTGTTGCCTCTTTTTGTTTTAGAACTGCTATGTAGCATGGAATTCAAATGTTGGAAAGATATACAGATAGATATTTTCCAAAATATGTAAATATAATTGTTCTTAAACTGAGAGTCAGCGATTACCATTTTCTACATTTATGAGGGTTAAGTGCTATTAGGATTGGTTCAGAACACAGAAAAAAGATCTGTCAGAAAAAGGGAAGTTTGGTCCACTGGTTAAAACGGAAGATGAACAGTTAAAGCACAGTCGTTTTAAACAGTGGTGAAGCTATTTAACCTGCATGTGAAATGAGGAGCTTCTGGGTTCAAATGGAGGCTCCAGAAATGGATGGGCAAAGGCGCTGTTTCTAACTCTTAGAGTCAGACATTTCCTCTGAAATGTCCCGGGAGCACACTTCCCAGTGTTTAAAGTCATTTAAGGCCCTAGCCTTTTATTCAATGGGAAAGGACATCGTCATGTTCAAGCAGCCTGACCATGTTTACTGTACTGAAAGCTGCCCGCCCTTCAGGCCGCAGTCGTTAAGGGATGTTTGGAGTTGTGCTCCTTTGCAGTGCCGTCCTCAAGCCTTTCGTATGTTAAGCCTTTCCTCAAGTGTAACAGCAGGCATGACCATAGCCTTACTGTGCTGTGTCCCGGAACTGTGTGAGGTTCTAGAGGAGTAGTTCATTTTACATTTTCAACATGAAAATTTGCTGTCAGTCTCCTGGGTTTGAATCCTTTGCCTTTGGTGTTACTCTGTATGATGCTGTTTCCCCACAGATGTGAACTGGGGATCCTCCACACAAGCGCTGACTTACCTCAGCGCACTGCAGCATTCAATCCGTCTTTCTGGGGTGGAGGACCATGTGAAAAACTTCAGGTAGGTGCTGGGTACCATTCTCTGCCCGCTAAGTCAGCCATCCTTACACCCTTCATTCTTCAGTAATGTTCTGTGTGGAGGAGTACACAATACTCTGGGTGGTCTTGAGCAGTTAATTACTCAAAACCAAATTACATAAAGGTTACCTTCTTTTGAAAAAGATTTTGTAAGTTTTGGAACTGTCATTTGAAGACAGTTTTTTCTCTTTGTGACCCTTTATATTGTATATCTATTTATAAGTTTCTGTAAGAGTGTTTATGTGTAGCTGTTGGCCTGCATGTGTGTCTGTGCAGCATGTGTATGCCTGGTGCCTGCAGGGGCCAGAGGAAGAGGTTTGTTTGTTTGTTTGTTTGTTTGTGACAGGGTTTCGCTGAATAGCTCTGACTGGCTGGGAACTCCCTTTGCGTAGACCAGGCTAACTCAGATCTGTCTGCCTCTGTTACCTGAGTGCTGGGATGCCTAGGATAGGACTGTTTTGGTGTGTCTGTTCTTGTAGTTTTATTAAGACTAAAGATCGGTTGCTCCCGGTGCTGCTGTGTGGGCGCCTGCTCACCTATGGTGCCTTTGTCTAAGTGAAGAGTCCCCAGACATCACAGCTTGGCCTGTGACGGGCTGGGGAGGAAGAAATGCAAACCCTGTCAGCAGTCCTTAATGTTAGCATATTCTGGGCAGTTGATGTCAAGTATGACAAAAAATAGAAATTACTCTCTTGTAAGTTGTGTAACATAAATGAAGATATGAACGAAAGTCACAATTAATTTTAAACCAGCAAAAACTCATGTGTACTTATAAATGGATTTTTTGAAGTTCTTTTTTTATTCCCAGTTCGCTTTTTGCAGTTTACTTATTTGTCTATGCGACCCAACTGTCCCATAACTCAAGGACTCTGGCTGTACCCACCCCCAAGTCGTGAGGTTATAGGCATGTGAACTTTAGTTCTTATTGAAGTTATAATAACATAGCACAGAGAGGAGAGCTGGGAGACTTCATAGAGCTGTGTTTCTTGCCGTGTGTTCCCATGCTTGTTTAACTGTCATCGTCCCTCTCTGGTCATAGCACATGGGTGTGCTCTTTTTATACTTCCAGTATATTTTATGGTGTTACTTTGATATAATTCATATGTAACATTTATTTTTTTATGACTTTAAACAAGGTGGACACAGTGTAAATTTCTTGCTTTTTTTTTTTTTTTTTTTGGTTTTTTTTGTTTTATTAGAATTAATCACCCTCTGCCTTTTTGTTTTGTTTTGTTTTTTGGTTTTTGGTTTTGGCTTTTGAATCTACCTCTGCCCTCATCAGTATTCCCAAACAGGTTACTTGAAGTTTCTTTCTCACTGTCCCTTTTTCTCTAGTTTGGTTCTTGGATTCATCTGAAGTACAGCTCTTGGCTTCCTCGTCTGGGCATTGGTGCTGCGGTCTGCCAGTCAGGTCCTTAACACAGATTAATGTGGCTTTGCTCATTCCTTGGGGAATTTAAGATATCTTAAAGGCTTTCTTTTTGATCTGATTAGATTTCTCAGAAATGAATATTTTAAGCTGTTTGTGTGTCCTTGTTACCAGAATTCTGAGAGCCAGGTAGGGGAAGGAGGTGCAGGTCTCAGAGTCTTTGCCCATGAACAACTCTCTGAGTCCTCTCCTTTTAGACCACCGAGCCTGCCCTTCTACCTCAGGGTCTGGCCCACAGAGGCCTCTTTAGCTGAGGAGACGCAGGCAGCTGCCACAGAGTGATGGAGGGGCCTGGGCACTGCCCGCTTGCTTCTTCTGTGCACAGGAGACCAGGGCTCTTGGTTTCGGTGTCTCTGACTCAGCTTCGCTACAGTTGGCTGAGATACTTGGAGACGCCCGGCCGCTGACAATCCATGCTGCCGCCTTTGAGGGTTAGAATCAGTAGCTTTACATTGTTAGGTTTTCATTTAGTGTCTCATAGTTTGTTCCTTCACCATTCTGCTTCTTTATAGCTTTCAGTGTTTTGGTGCTGTATCCTCCGGTGTTTATTTCATGAGTTTTGTGATTTTATAACTTTTAACAGAATCGTTAAGAGGAGACTCTAAATTACCCCACTAGGAAGCTTTTTAAAACACAACAGTTGAGTAAGAAAGGCACTGGTAGATGTCCAGGCATGGATGGTTCATGGCAGGCAGGCAGGCAGATTGCTACATCTGTGATCTAGCTTATGAGGAAGAATACAGGAAGAACTACTTTTAAGTAGTGAGGCCTGGAAAAGGAGCACCTTTCAGGTTGTAAGTTACTCACAGTTATTTTTTTATTCTAGGAAGGTGTGTGTGCATGTGTGTGTGTGTTGGGGGGGGTTACCCTCTAGAAAATCACGCCACCTGCAGAAGCTGCAAAGCTAAACAGATAGTCAGAAGAGGGCACTGAGTAGTCTGGGCCATGATGTTACATTTGATTACTCCAAAGCAACCCTCTCAGACAGACTTGATATGTAACCTACTTTACTAAAATGCCAAATAAGTCAGTATTTTTAAAAGTCTTCGTTAATGTTTTTATTATTAGAGACTACTATAAAAGTTAGTATCTAAGTTAGAATTAATTTTAAAAAGACTTATTTAGTTTATTTTATGTATATGTATATTTTTACGTATATGTCTATCTGTGAATCAGAAGAGGGCATCAAATCCTCTAAAATGATGAACTGTGTTTAATCACCAACTTTAAATTTACAGTCTGAAAGGTTTTTCCTTTTCCAAGCCTTGCTGCTGGAAACCCTGCGTGGTTCTCTGTAAGAAAAGGAAGTGCTCCTACCTGCTGAGCTTTTCTCCAAGTTCTTACCATCGGAGCTCTAGTCGTTCTTTGCTTTTGTCTGATTATAGAGGTGGCAAATTTAAGGAACTTGACTAGTCATATTTGGTGGCTAAAGTGGATACTGACTATTATATAAACAAGATTGATTTCCTCTAGTTAGTAAAATCTATTTTTTTTCAAGTCAGGGTTTCCTTCTCTAGTCCTGACTGTCTTAGAATTTGCTATCCAGACAAGGTTGGCCTCAAAGTCAGAGATCTGCCTGCCTGTGCCTCCTGTGTGCTGAGATGAAAGGCATCCACCACCACGCCCAACCAAAAAGACAGTGGTTTAAAACACAACTATCTTGTCAACTTTCATGTTTATATAGATAATTGAGTGCAGTTTTGGCATTTGCCATTCATTATTAGCTAGAATTAGAAGATTTTAGCCCAGTAGAACTAACTGAACTAGGCAGATCAAACTGCTGTATTTGATTTTACATGTCCAACACTCTGAAGAGGAAGCTTAATGAGATGGATGGTTGATTTTTAAGTCTATGTCATCATGGAACTTACCTGTTACTATTTCGGGTTAGCTGTGCTCAGTAAGTTTTGCAGGATCTATGAAGTGACTGGGACAGTTTGTTATTCCATTTAAACACGGTAATTTCTGTAGTATTCCCAGAGACACAGTAGAATTGCTTGTTATTGTAGAGGTATATCAGGTAACATATTTGTTGTTAGGCTTCTTTGTTGTTGTTTATTTTTATTTTGAGGGACCATCTTAGCAGAACCATTTGGGTGGTTTGCATTTTCTAACCTTTGCTTATATGTATGTGTATTTGTGCATGTGCCCCTCTGTGGGGCCCTTAATGGCCAGCTGGAGGTATAAGCAGTTGTAGCCCCTGACTTGGCTTCTAAGAACTGAACTTGGGTTCTTTGGAAGGATTAAAGATGAATTTTTAAAGTTCTAGTGTAGCCTTAGATCTTAGAGAAACTACATAAAAATTTCAAACTGTTCTAATTTTTTTTTTTTTTTTTAAATTTTAAATTAGGCCACAGTGTCTTGTAATGACAGGTTCTCCAAACTCACGGCCTGCTTTACTGCATCTTGTTCATGACTTCACGAAAAATGTTGGTTTAATGATCTGTGGCCATGTGCATATGGTATGTATCAGTCTTGTTTTTTATAGTGAAATGCCTTTGACTCCTCAATCGGACTGTGATTAATAGACCTTCTAGATTAGAAATCATTAGGAAAATCTGTAGGATTTTTCTTTTTCTTTTTCTTTTTTTTTTTTTTTTGAGATGTTTTCTTCAAAACACCCTTTTCTTTAAACAGTTACAAAATAACATTTTTAAAAAGATCTGGATATTTTGAACTATAGTTATTTTAACGAGGAGTAAGTAAAATGTCTAAAATAATATGTTTTCACCCCAAAAGGGTAGTGCATTTTTTCTCTTAAATCATTCTCAATATTGAAAATAATTGTGAATCTATGCCACACCTGTTCTGCATAAGAAACTAAGGTGACTCTTTTTGCGGCACCTCCTGGTCAGTTGTGTTCAGTTGAAGCTGACCATCTCCTTCCTGATTGGCTGTTGGGGATTCGCTGATGCGAGCTACAGACTTGGTGCCCTGTGTGAGGAGCACATGGTTATGAAGTAGCTGCCAGTGCTGTGGCAGGGTTTTGTGGTCCGGCTCATTGGCTCATTGGCAGGGATTCCTGTGAAGCAAGGAGTCTTGATGCACAGCAGGGGGTGCCTGCTGCCGAGTAGGCAGCACTCCTGTGACAGGCCACTCAGAGCTTCTAAGGGCTCACCCCTGTTGGAGAGACATTGTGGATGCCAGTCTGAGCGCTCTCAACTTGGTTACAAGATGGAGGCAGTAGTTCCTAGAGGAGAACTACTCAGAACCGGAAGACATTTAGGTTTCTAAAGATGATGGCATCTGCCAGTGTGTTAGCAGAAAACCATCGAACGAAGATGGAGGGAAGCCCAGGCCAGCGCACCCAAGACTCAGCATGTTCCTGCTCCCATCCTGTGACACAGGGGCCACACTAAGAAAATGAGGAGGGTGCAGAATTTATTAAATAACCGTTTGGCCAAGAGAATGAAGGGAAGCCAGAGAAAAATGTGAGGAACAGAGTGCCAAGAAATGTAGACCGTCTTCACTGTTTCTAAATCTGAGCCTAATTAAAAATACACCTTTAAGAGTAACAAATAAATGATAGGCCATGGGCAGGGGATGAGGGGGTGTACAAAAAAAGAAAAACTAGAGCGCCATTTTTTCCTCAGATTCTGCCCGCTCATTTAGGTGCCAGGAATGTGTTGTGCATTGTTTTGCACCACCTGTGACAGTTGCTCTTAGGTGCATAGCCCAGGCCACAAGCATCGGTGCGTACACACGGGCTTGTGTAGAGAGCCCTTGGTTAGATGTATGGTTAGGGTGTATAGCGTTTTCCAGTCTGTCTCTAGCTCATTCCTTGAAGCTAGTGCTTGAGCCCAAGATGTTATAAAAAAGGCAACATACTTAGGAAAGATTGTATTTTTCTCTACATAGTTATTTTGAAGATAAATACTTTTTAAGTACTTTGAAAAATTTGTATTAATATTTGTGCTTAACAAGTTTTATATGTTGCATAAAAGGATGAAAATGGAATCTTGGGTTAGCAAAGATCATTTGCTTCAGCTAGGAACAGAAGAATATGTTTTCCTTCGATTTTCAATGATATTCTCAAGTCACTGTGATTTAGTAACCCAGACACTTAGACCAAAGAAGCAAACTAGTAAACTTTCTGTAGAGGAATAGAAGGCCTTTTATTTTGCTTTGTGTAATCTTTTCCATTTTTGTAATTGCAGATTTCTCTCATTAATTTAGGATTGAAATACTTGGTTTAAAATCTTGTTTGCGGCCTCTCTTCCCCAGGCAGCAGCAGTTTTGTATAATCTTCCGTATTAGAGTTCCTTCCTGGGAGACTTTGAGGCTCTACTGCTCGCTCCTCACCCCAGCCCTTAACAGCACATTCCTTCACTCTGGTGTGAGAGGATGGCTTCTGTATGTGGATTTGGGTAAAATGGATTGTATTTTAAATAAAAATCTTGATAATTTAATTTAAAGGGTCCCCGAAGACAAGCTATGAAAGAGATGTCCATTGATCAAGCCAAATATCAGCGATGGCTCATTAAAAACAAAATGAAGGCTTTCTACGCTCCGGTTCACGCAGATGACTTGCGGGAAGGTGCACAGTACCTGATGCAGGTGATGGTCTTTGAGGGGCGCATGTGACTAAAGCTCCTATGCTCTCTCTAGTTCTTTTTTTTTTTTCCCGGAGCTCGGACCAAACCCAGGGCCTTGTTAGGGCCTTGCGCTTGCAGGCAAGCGCTCTACCACTGAACTAAATCCCCAACCCCCACTGAGCTAAATCCCCCAAACCCCCCCAGTTCTTTCTTCGTGGTAATGTAAATGTAGATCATTTGAGGATAGCTCTCAATCGCTATTTTTGTTTTATAGTTTAGAAATCTCCAGAAATTTTGTGTTGCAGGGTGACACAAAGAACCTATCTGGAAGTCACCTGAGCCAAAAGTCTCTTTCTGTTAGCTTTTCTCACCTCCTCTGCCCACTAGGTTTGTTTTTAAAATGTTGGGCCATAGCTATCTTTATTTGACTTTTCAGAAAATCCCTGTCCTTCCTATTTCTGTTTACTCGCTAGCTCTAAGTTTAGACTTCTCTTTTACTCTATGGATTTTATAGGCACCACGATGGGAAATTTAGGATTAAGTGCCAGCTTTGAGTGTTAGTGCTGTTGCTTTCTTTTTTTGTTTTTTTGTTTTTTTGGTTTTTTTTGTTTTTGTTTTTGTTTTTTTTTTCTTTTCTTTTCTTTTTTTTTCGGAGCTGGGGACCGATCCCAGGGCCTTGCGCTTGCTAGGCAAGCGCTCTACCACTGAGCTAAATCCCCAACCCCAAGTGCTGTTGCTTTCTTATTTTGGATTTTGGACCAAACTATTTCCCTAACTTCTGAGCTGTAGGTCCTGAAGGTAATAGGGAGAGTATAAATTGAGACAGTGTTTACCACTTTAACCTTAAAAACCAACCAAACAAACATTAAAAGTAGAAGCACCTGTGACCATGGAGCTCTGTTAAATGTGGAGTGAGGCTTCTAGCCCTGTCCTCAGCTCATCCTGTTGCACATCTTAGAATTTAGTTTAGACTGATCAATAGTCTTTAAGGATAGGCATCGGGCAGGGTTGCTAAGTATATGGAAACTACTGTAACTTAATGGCAAAATAGAAGAGAGACCCATTTACACAGAAAATTCACTGTATGATACATGTGGTTTGAAAGGGTTATCTGTAATAATTGTTGATCTATGAAAAAGGTGTGAAATAAATCCTTACAAAGACTGTTAAAAAGCCATATTGAACCAAGGTTTGGTGTATGCCTTTGTAATCCCAGAGTGTGGGATGCTGAGGATTACCATTAGTCAAGGTCATCCTGGAATACATGGTATAAGGAAGCCTTCCACAGCTGCAAAACAGAAAGGAGTGCAGGGAATCAAGGAGGACAGCTAGAGGCAGAACTAACAGCATCTCTGTCTGTGCCCAGATCCACGAGGACCACTGCTGCCCTGTCCAAAGAAGTTGGGTGTTTTTGAACGGTTATGGAAATCCATGTCACAGTCACTAGTGGACAAGAGCCTGGCAACTTAAAGGACTCTTTCCATCTCTAGAGAACAAAACTAGGTTTTATGTACACACCTCTTTACATGTAAAGAAAACTGAAATTTATGATCCGGGCACAAGAAACTTCCTTTGAGTGGTTGATCAGTGTAATTTTTATGAAGGAATTTGTTCCTTAAAGAAAACTCATTAGCACACAAATTTCTGTTTCTCTGTCACAGTCAAACAGATTTGTGGTAAGGTTCAAGGCAGAAGCAGGTGGATCTGTAAGTTTGAGAACAGCCTGGTCTACAGATTTCTAAGATAGCCAGTGCTTCAGAGAAACCCTGTCTCAAAAAACCCAAAAAATGAAAAACAACAAAAAAGACAAACAAATCAACCCCCTAACAAATAGGTCATGTATTTACTTTCTCCATGATTTTGAATCTAATGAATTTCCCTTGCTGTTATTTAATTTATGTAGCTAGCCATAATGTTTGCAAATACTTTTACTTAGTAGTTGAAGGCAAAATTGAAAACCCCTACAGCCTGTTCTTCCTTCTGCTATGGTTGTGATAACACATAGAAATTGACACAACACATGTACTTCTGGTCACTGAGTTCTGGCACAAGGTGCACAGAGAACTGTGCTGAAGATCTAAAGATAGCACTGTGGGAGGGAAGGCTGGTGTGTGTGAGGGAAGGCTGGTGTGTGTGAGGGAAGAGAAGGCTGGTGTGTGTGAGGGAAGGCTGGTGTGTGAGGGAAGGCTGGTGTGTGTGAGGGAAGGAAGGCTGGTGTGTGTGAGGGAAGGCTGGTGTGTGTGAGGGAAGGCTGGTGTGTGTGAGGAAGGCTGGTGTGTGTGAGGGGAAGGCTGGTGTGTGTGGGGAAGGAAGGCTGGTGTGTGTGAGGGAAGGCTGGTGCGTGTGAGGGAAGGCTGGTGTGTGTGGGGAGGAAGGCTGGTGTGTGTGGGAGGGAGGGAAGGCTGGTGTGTGTGAGGGAGGGAAGGCTGGTGTGTGTGAGGGAGGGAAGGCTGGTGTGTGTGAGGGAAGGAAGGCTGGTGCGTGTGAGGGAGGGAAGGCTGGTGTGTGTGAGGGAGGGAAGGCTGGTGTGTGTGAGGGAGGGAAGGCTGGTGTGTGTGAGGGAAGGAAGGCTGGTGTGTGTGAGGGAAGGCTGGTGTGTGTGAGGGAAGGCTGGTGTGTGTGAGGGAAGGCTGGTGTGTGGAGGGAAGGCTGGTGTTGTGGAGGGAAGGCTGGTGTGTGTGAGGGAAGGAAGGCTGGTGTGTGTGAGGGAAGGCTGGTGTGTGTGAGGGAAGGCTGGCGTGTGTGAGGGAAGGCTGGTGTGTGTGAGGGAAGGCTGGTGTGTGTGGGAAGGCTGGTGTGTGTGGGGGAAGGAAGGCTGGTGTGTGTGAGGGGGAAGGCTGGTGCGTGGGAGGAAGGCTGGTGTGTGTGAGGGAGGGAAGGCTGGTGTGTGTGAGGGAGGGAAGGCTGGTGTGTGTGAGGGAGGGAAGGCTGGTGTGTGTGAGGGAGGGAAGGCTGGTGTGTGGGAGGGAGGGAAGGCGGGTGGGTGAGGGAGGGAAGGCGGGTGTGAGTGAGGGAGGGAAGGCTGGTGTGTGTGAGGGAGGGAAGGCTGGTGTGTGTGAGGGAAGGCTGGTGTGTGTGAGGGGAAGGCTGGTGTGTGGAGGGAGGGAAGGCTGGTGTGTGTGTGGGGGAAGGCTGGTGTGTGTGGGGAAGGAAGGCTGGTGTGTGTGAGGGAAGGAAGGCTGGTGTGTGTGAGGGAAGGCAGGCGGGTGTGTGTGAGGGAAGGAAGGCGGGTGTGTGTGAGGGAAGGCAGGCGGGTGTGTGGGAGGGAAGGCTGGTGTGTGTGAGGGGAGGCAAGGCTGGTGTGTGTGAGGGAAGGCTGGTGTGTGTGAGGGAAGGCTGGTGTGTGTGAGGGAAGGCTGGTGTGTGTGAGGGAGGGAAGGCTGGTGTGTGGGAGGGAAGGCTGGTGTGTGTGGGGGGGAGGCAAGGCTGGTGTGTGTGGGGGAAGGCTGGTGTGTGTGAGGGAAGGCTGGTGTGTGGAGGGAAGGAAGGCTGGTGTGTGAGGGAAGGAAGGCTGGTGTGTGTGAGGGAAGGAAGGCTGGTGTATGTGAGGGAAGGAAGGCTGGTGTGTGTGAGGGAAGGAAGGCTGGTGTGTGTGAGGGAGGGAAGGCTGGTGTGTGTGAGGGAAGGCTGGTGTGTGTGAGGGAAGGCTGGTGTGTGTGGGAGGGAGGCTGGTGTGTGTGAGGGAAGGAAGGCTGGTGTGTGAGGGAAGGCTGGTGTGTGTGAGGGAAGGCTGGTGTGTGTGTGAGGGAAGGCTGGTGTGAGGGGAGGGAAGGCTGGGTGTGTGGGGGAAGGAAGGCTGGTGTGTGTGAGGGAAGGAAGGCTGGTGTGTGTGAGGGAAGGCTGGTGTGTGTGAGGGAGGGAAGGCTGGTGTGTGGGAGGGAAGGCTGGTGTGTGGGAGGGAAGGCTGGTGTGTGTGAGGGAGGGAAGGCTGGTGTGTGTGAGGGGAGGGAAGGCTGGTGTGTGTGGGGGAGGGAAGGCTGGTGTGTGGGTGTGGGAGGGGTGTGTGTGTGGGAGGGAAGGCTGGTGTGTGTGAGGGAGGGAAGGCTGGTGTGTGTGAGGGAGGGAAGGCTGGTGTGTGTGAGGGAGGGAAGGCTGGTGTGTGTGAGGGAGGGAAGGCTGGTGTGTGTGAGGGAGGGAAGGCTGGTGTGTGTGAGGGAGGGAAGGCTGGTGTGTGTGAGGGAGGGAAGGCTGGTGTGTGTGGGAGGGAAGGCTGGTGTGTGTGAGGGAAGGCTGGTGTGTGTGAGGGAGGGAAGGCTGGTGTGTGTGAGGGAGGGAAGGCTGGTGTGTGGAGGGAAGGCTGGTGTGTGGGGGAGGGAAGGCTGGTGTGTGTGTGGGGGAGGGAAGGCTGGTGTGTGTGGGGGAGGGAAGGCTGGTGTGTGTGGGAGGGAAGGCTGGTGTGTGTGGGGGAGGGAAGGCTGGTGTGTGTGGGGGAGGAAGGCTGGTGTGTGTGAGGGAGGGAAGGCTGGTGTGTGGGGGAGGGAAGGCTGGTGTGTGTGGGGGAGGGAAGGCTGGTGTGTGTGGGGAGGGAAGGCTGGTGTGTGGAGGGAGGGAAGGCTGGTGTGTGGGAGGGAAGGCTGGTGTGGGGGAGGGAAGGCTGGTGTGTGTGGGGGGAGGAAGGCTGGTGTGGGGAGGGAAGGCTGGTGTGTGGGAGGGAAGGCTGGTGTGTGTGAGGGAAGGAAGGCTGGTGTGTGTGAGGGAAGGAAGGCTGGTGTGTGTGAGGGAAGGCTGGCTGGTGTGTGGGAGGGAAGGCTGGTGTGTGTGAGGGAGGGAAGGCTGGTGTGTGTAAGAAGCTGTGGGTGCCTGCACAGCGTCAGTGGTGCGAGCTTCGTGGTTCTGGAAATGGTGCCCTCTTACAAAGCTACACTGAGTAAAGGATTGAGGGCGAGAGAGATGCATGTGGGAATGATAAAAATTGAACAATCCTAGGGGAGTTATTGTAGCAATGCCATTGAAAGCCTTAAGTACTTCGAGTATCTTACAAGGTGTTTATGCCTAGTTTTATAAAATTAGAGCTTTAAGGGACTACAGCTTAGTGGTAGCATGCATTTCCAGTTTATGTGCGGCCCAGAATTCAATCCCTAGCACCAAAACCAAACAAGCTGTTTTAATTATAATAGGATTATAACATTATGATAGTTTTTCTTTTTTGCAAGAACATGACCTTGATAGTGCCATCAGTAAGTTACTGGCCATCTTGGGACTTGGTGCTGGTAAACAGCTGTCATTCTTGAAAGTAATGCTTGGCTCAGGTTAGCAAAGGTACAATTTTTTATGTCCTCAAGATTATAAAAAGGAATTTTCAAGAGTTTCATTGTGACATCTATTTTTATTGTGTTTATTGTAATGTGAGTTAATTTCATATTGTAATTTATAAGAAAAACTGTCAACATAAAAATACTTCATCTTTTAAAAATTATTTTATTAAATAACTTGTATTTGAAGTTGTGTTTATATATTTTAGGCTGCTGGACTTGGTCGTATGAAACCAAACACACTTGTCCTCGGATTTAAGAAAGATTGGTTACAAGCAGATATGAGGGATGTGGATATGTATATAAACTTATTTCAGTAAGTATGTTCTAAATTGTTATGTACTTGGCAGGGAAAACTGCTAATTCTGAAAGCATTCACTCCTTTTTTAAAAACTCTGTTTTTGTTTTTTGTTTTTTGTTTTTTCTTTTTTCTATTTTTCGGAGCTGGGGACCGAACCCAGGGCCTTGTGCTTGCTAGGCAAGCGCTCTACCACTGAGCTAAATCCCCAGCCCAAAAACTCTGTTTTTATATAGTCTTTTCTTAATTGGTGCAGAAAAATGAAAGAACCCATGAACTGTCTGGGCTTTAAAATGATGATCTGTTAACAAAACGAAGCTCTCTTATACAAAGCATAGACAAATATGTACAGGTACTTATGTAAATGTACAATTGCAGATAAATCTACAGAACAGCTTCTTTTTCTATAAAATAGTTTGTCAACCTTTCCCTTTTCATTTTATTTTTAAAGATTTATTTATTTATTATATATAAGTACACTGTTGCTGTCTTCAGACACACCAGAAGAGGGCATCAGAGTCCATTACAGATGGTTGTGAGCCATCATGTGGTTGCTCGGATTTGAACTCAGGACCTCTGGAAGAGCAGTCAGTGCTCTTAACCATTGAGCCATCTCTCCAGCCCTTCATTTTATTTTTAATTAGTTCTTTAATAATTCTAATGTATTTGGAACATACTCATCTCCTTCAACTCTTCTCTTTCTACCAGCATCTCCCATCCAATTTTCAGATTACTTCTTTTTCCCCCCTTTTCTAGCTAAGCCGAATTTTGGTTGCCCAACTAGTGAGTTCAGTCTACCAGAGGCGGGCAGCACTAAAAAAAAAACCCCTAACTCCCAGCCACTACCTTGGGATTCCCTATCTTGGGATTTTTCTGGCTGGAGCTTGTGCATGTTATCCCAATCACTGCTCTGTTGTGTATTAAAAAAGTGTTTCCTTGAAGTTGTCCCCCACTGTTCGCTCTTACCGTCCTTAGCCCTTTCTTTGGCAAAGATTGAGACTTGGGGTGAAAAGCGTGATGTGTCCAACTTAGGGCTAAGCATTCCAGTCTTGGTTTGTTGCACACTCATTGGTTAGGGTCTCTTAATTAGCATCTCCTGCAGGGAGAGGATTCTGATGTAAGATAAAAGATGCTCTAGTCTATGGGTACAGCAATAAGACATTAGAAACAGTTTTAGTATTCAGTACTCTGTCCATTAAACAAACTGTGTTTGATCCTCTCCTGGAGCCTATGTCCTATTAAGCCAAAGGTTCCTTGTCCTTTTAATAGTGTCAGTTATTGGTTCTTTCTCATAGACAAGACCTCAAAGTTTTGAGACTTAAGTCGTGACTTAAATCCCGTCAGGAAGTGGTTGGTTACTCTCATAACATTTTGCCACTCTTGCGCAAGTGGGCATCATCTTGTAAGGCCAGTCATTGTTGAAGCTTGCAGGTTTCATAGCTGGGTGAGATTGAGGCTTACTTTTCTCCTTTAGCAGTGTGCACAGAACCTTCCAACACTGTGAACACTGGCCAGCAATGATGAAAAGCTTACAGGCGAACACCAGCTTGATGTTCCCATGATCTGTGATCCAGCTGTGTGCTCTCTTAGCAATAGGCTTCAGCATCAAGTTCTGAAGTTTAGCCTGTAAGACTTGGAGGACCCCATTGACTAACAGCTCAAAAAATGCTAACCCTTTCTTGGTACCAGGATTATTTGTTACAATGGGGTATCTAGTTGGGATATTGTTCCCACATTGTAAAGTACCCATCATACCTCTTTATATGTGTGTATCTATTTTAGGAAGCTTCTACAGCAGTGGGTTGCCAAATGATTAAAAAAAAAAAAAAACTTCTGTAACCAGGCATTCCTCCCCATATTCCCCATATTCCCCCCTCTACCTTGCCTCCCATCTTCCGTCCCAGTTTAACCCATTTTATTCCATTGTCTCCTTTAGTATTTTATACTACTGTGCACTGTTCCCCCACTCTTTGAAGACCACTCCTCCCCAGTGCCCTATTACTAAATCCCTGCCTTCTGGGATATTACAAATAGAATGTACATATCTGACTATTTAAAGGTAGTATTCAGAAGGGAGAGAACGCGCACTATGTTTATCCTCATGGATTTGGTTGCCTTATTCAGAATGAGTGTTTCCAGCTCCATCAGTTTACTTGTGAATTTCACAGTTTTATTTTTCATAACAGCTGAATAATGTTTCGTAGATATTAGATGTGACTATTCAATGGTGTGCATAGACCCTGCTTTCTCTATAACCATGTATACTACTTCTTTGCTGTAGCTTTAACTGAACAGTTAGCTGTCAGAATGTTGCCTTATAAGGTTATTATGTTCTACACTGAGAAGCTACAAAGATTTGATTTTGTTTCCACTTAGACTAATTCTGCTGCTGGTCTCTGGTTCATCCCTTGGGTTATTTTCCTTGTTGAGTTACATGTGGGTGCTGGTCTTTTCCACTTGAAGTGTCTGAGTTTACATTTGTTATTTCCTCTGCAGCGTGTACGTGCCCTTAGCTTGTTCATATCACTGTAACTTCCGTCTCACAGCTTGTCTAGTGCATTCTTTTTATTTTTTGGTTACTTTGCCTCTCTGGTCCATAGACTTTCATGTATGCATTTAATCTTAATGCTTTTGAAGAACTGAATTCTTTAATAAGAGGTTCTTTGGTTTTGCCAGATAGAATTGTTAAAACGTGAGAAGGACTTCCTTTTCCTAGTATTCTAGGATTTGCTTAATAAATTTTACATTGAGAATTCTCATTGTGCCATTAGCATCAGACAGTATTACTTGTTTTTAAAAAACAAACATCAGGGAGAAAATCTTGTCTTTAGCAAAGTAGTTTTAATATGGAATTCAGATGCCAGTTTTACTTGTAACTCACTGGAGTTCTCTCAGTGAAGTCATGCCATGTCTTTAGATTTTTTTCATAACTTATTTGAAAATTCTTTCAAGAAATGATCAGAGGTCATGCAATAGGTGGCAAACGTGAGTCCTTGAATTGTTAGGTGATTTTGTGGACTTTGTGCCCTCTGGTTAGATGGTGAAGAGAATCTCCTTGTAGCTACGTAAGTTCTGTACTCTGCACGTTGTATATGGTAACTCAGAAAAGAAAGACAGTAGAAATAAAGATTAAATCATAAGCTATCAAAGTCTGTGTGCCGTGCTGCGCTGTTTCCCTCAAGGCTCAGAGCAGTGAGATGAAAACAGAGAAGCACCATTTTGGAAGATGGTTTCTATACTTCACCTGCCTTAGTTGTAGCTGTAGTGGATCACAGTAGCCCTGGAGGGGTCTGAGTGCCCTGAAGGCCTGAGGGCAGCTTGCAGGAATCCGTTCTCTTCTTGTCCTAGTGAGTTCTAGGGGATAAAATGGGGTTGTCGGGTTTGGCAGCAGGTGCCTGCGTCTACTGACATGGCTCCTATGGTTACTTTTATGGTTTTGGGGTGGAGAGTGAACCAAGGGACTTTGCACATGCCTAGGTATGTACTACACCAGTGAGCTGATGAAGGTCATATCCTTCTCCCTGCAAGTCCGATCCAGACAGGTTTCAAGCTCACTATGTGATAAGGCTGGCCATCAATTCTGTGATCTGTCTGTCCTCACCACCCAAATGTTGGAATTACAAATGGTGGTTACTACTACAGCTGGCTATGGTGAAAGGTGTTTTTATTTTGAGAAAGAGCCTTTCATTAATTTGCCAAGGCTCCTCTTGAACTTGATGAGTAGCCCATTCTCACCTTGAATTTGATACTCTCCTGACTCAGACTTAAAGTAATGATACTACTCAGTCTTTGCCGTGAACATCCCCTAATGATTTACTGGCAGTTTTAAATATTTGTGTAATTGAGGTATGCTTTATATGTTTTTATTAGCAATATATGGGTTCTGAAATCACAAATCATTTTCTCTAATTTCTAGCAAAAATGTTCAAGTGTTGTATTCACAGTAAACTCCAAATTTATTTCCTGACATTCTCTGTAGAAAATTGGTAATTGATTTCTGTTGATTCGCTGTCTACGTCACAAGCTAGTTATTTCTTTAATTAGATCCTTCAAGAAGTTGACAGTAATATCTACTGATCTTCTACAATGGCTCTGTAACCTTAGTTAGATAATATCTACTAGCCTTCTTCTACAATGGCTCTTTAACCTCAGTTAACTAACTATAGGAACAAGACCAGATCATCTCTGTCCCACTCTAGATGGATGGATGGACAGATGGACAGATTTTGTTATACTGTATACATTCTGTATTTTTTATTTGTCAGAGCAGCGATTGTCCTCAGCAGCTGAGCTCTCTTTAGCGCCAGTTTTTGGTTTTCAAAGTGTGGGCTTAGAGGGGCCTTCAAGGTTTTGCTGTATCTAAACTCTTGCAACACCTTTAAAATTTTTTGAAATTTTTTGATCCTATTCTTTCACCCCCTCCAATTCTTCCCAAGTCCTCCTGCCTTCCTTCTCACCCAACTTCATGTTGGATAATTTTATGTCAGCTTGACAGTAGCTAAAGTCATCTGAGAGGAAGGAACCTCAATTAAGAAAATGCCTGCACAAGATGAGGCTGTACACTAGAGTGCAGGGCGTTGATGGGGGAAGGTCAGGCTCATTGTAGGCAGCACCACCCCTGGGATGGTGGACCTAAGCAAGCAGGCCGAGCAGGTCAAGGGGACAAGCGAGTAAGCAGCACTCCTCCATGTTTCTGCCCTGTTTGAGTTTTGGCTTGACTTCCTTCAGTGATGGATGGTCACCTGGAGTCTAAGCTAAAATAAACCTCCCTTCCCTCAAGTTGCCTTGGTCATCATGGCATAATGTCCCTAACTCTCAAATAGAAAGACAGTTTCTCTTCCTCAAAAGAAAAAAAAAGAAACAAAAACGAAAAGAAAACAAAGCAAGCAACAATAAAAACCTCAATCAGACAGAGAGTGCACAGAGAACATGGGATTCTTTGTGTTGGTCAGTCACTCCTAGTCATGAGGCCTGCCCTGGAGCTTGGTTGAAAACCGGAGACTGGATAGGTCCTGGTCCTAGGCGAAAATGTACTTTCGTTGTTCTGCAAAGGAAGGATAGCCATCAAATGACTCCTAATGGCATTACTATTCCAGAGCTCACCTCTCCTTAGAAAGGTTCGTCTTGCAGTAGGTGGTGATCAGCAAAACCTCCTGACTGGACAGCTGCTCAGACAGAGACTCTGGAGCACTCAGCCCTGAGTGCCTAGACTCTCAGACCCTCCCCTCAAGGCTCAGGACCCCTGTGGCAGCAGAGGTCGGAGGGGTGTAAGGAGAGCAGCAGCATCCAGACACCGCAGGATTGGTGCAGAGATTGACGCACACTCAGAACCTGCACAGGCTCAAACCAGACGATTGCTTTTCTAAACTAACCTAGGAAAAGCAAAAACTGTTCTTACAATACTATCTGCTAGGGATGGCTCAGGTGGTAACGTGCTTGGTTATGAAACCATGAGGACCTGAGTTTGACCTCTAGCATTCATATAAGAAAACTGGGCATGGCAGCATGACTACAGAATCTCAGCTTTGGGGACATGGGGATAGCAGAGTCCTTGGGGGTGTGGGCCAGCCACTCTTGCTGAATTGACTAGCTCCAGCTTCCTTGGAAGACCCTGACTCAATCAATTGTAGTGTGGCCTTCTGGATTCTTCAGACATGACACAAGTACCCATGTACACATATATTCACACTCATAGATACGATCCTTTTAGAAATGTTTGCATGTGTGACATGACACAAGTACCTGTGTACACATATATTCACACTCAGATACAGTCCTTTTAGAAATGTTTGCATGTGTAAAACTATTCTCATTCCCAGTAGAACCCGTTTCTTCATCTTCAAATTTTTTTCATCTTTATCTTAAATTCAAAGGGAATATGCCTAAGTGTAATTATAGTAGGATTACTGTGGTAGCTATTTTCTGTTATATTTCCTTACAAGATAAAAATCTGTTGGAGGGGGCTAGGTGGTGCAGTGGTTAAGACCTCGGCTCTTCAGCAGGACCCAAGTTTGGTTGGTTCCCAGCACACACCTCAGGTGGCTTCTAACTGCAATCTTTCTGGCTTCCGTGCTCACAGACACTCAAATGCACATGCCTACAAACAGACACATAATGAAAAACAAAAGCCAAAAACAAAAAAAACAACCAAAAACAAAACCTAAAAACAAAAAAACCAAACAAGCCTATTCCTACTCTAAAAAGCTGCTACACGAGTCAGTCACCATAGCTTATGGTGGTTACACATCATGGGAAGTGAGTTGTGAGGTGGTTTTGTGTACAGTAGGTACAGAAAGCTAGACCACACCTGGCTCTGTGGCACGTGAGATCATGTATGCATAGGTTCCTGGCCAGAGCGTCATGTGACACGGCACTCTGGTGCACACTTAAGAGTTTTCAAGGGTACTACAGAAGAAAGGTGTGGGGTTAGGAATTAACGTGATTGATCTCTCACTGACTAATTTTATATTAAAGAAAAGAGACATTTGAGATGAAAGTCATTTTAGAATCTCTGATTCCCTTCATTTTTTTTTACAAAACATAAATAATTACTGTGATTCTTCCCTCCATTATAGTGATGCTTTTGACATACAGTATGGAGTTGTGGTCATTCGCCTAAAGGAAGGACTGGATATATCACACCTCCAAGGACAAGGTAAGTACGGGTTAGCCTGAGCTTATTTTAGCAGCGCGGTTACTTTGTTAGGAAGTTGTGCCTCATTGCTATAAGTTCTTCACCCTCTTCCCAAGATGCCATCCTCTTCATGTCAAATGCTCACCATCTTAAGAGCAGATGTGCTTGGAAACAGCTATGTCTGCGTCTTCTCCTTGTACAGCTCATGTGATAGCTTTATTTTCCATTAATTAATATTAATGGAGAGTGTAAAATTTAGTATAAATCATAGCCTTAAGAGAGGCAGACATTAGCTATGATTGTAAATTGGCTAAATTTGTTTTTTAAAAAATAGGATGAGAAAATATTTAGATTAGTATTAAAACATTTAAATTACTACTTAGGCTGTAAAAGTATTAAAAACACAGTATATAATCTTTAAAATATTTTAAAATGAAGGTTAATACCTAATTCTTTCCATATCCTTCAAAAAATTCTACTGATTTAAAAATAATTGAATACCTACCATTTTCTCTTATCAGTTAATTAATGAAATCATCAGATTAGCTGCATTTAGATAGACAAGAAACATAAGCTTTTGTAATTTGTTCATGGACTTAAATTCTTTAACCTTATACTCTCCTTTAAGAGTACTCGACAACTTTGAAGAAACACTTTTGAGTTCTCTGTGAAACAAAGCAACTTGTCTTGCTGTAAACATGCTTGCTTTTTCTGGAATAAACCTGGCAAGATCTCATTTATAACAGTGACTAAGTTTAGAGAATGTGACTCAGACCCATTCACACTGCACAGTTAAGAGGTGATGCTCCCTTTCTCTCAAAAGAATAGCGTATTATTCAGTTGTGTCATTTACTGGGAATTGAATGTGACTGAAACTGTCTTCTACCAGGTGTGGTGGCACACTCCCTTTAATCCCAGGACTTGGGAGGCAGGCAGAGCTCTGTCTGACTACAAGTCAAGTTCAGGACAGCCAGGGCTATTAATACAGAAAAACCCTGTCTCAAAGAAAAAAGGAAAACAAACTATACATTTATGATCAGTCCTTTTTTGAAAGCCTTGCCCATTGCTAAGATCTGGTGTTGGGCCCACGTAGATGTTTTCTGAAACCCCCAGCCTTTTTCCAGAGTTCTGTAACCCAGGCAGCTTTGGTGACTTGTCATCAGTGCCCAGTGACATCCCCCATGGGCTTGTCATGAACAGTAAAGAGGGAAGTCCTCTTCACCCTTAGTTTAATGCTGGCTCCCAGCTCCTATAGCTTCTATTTCTCTTCATCCATACATATCGGTGATGGAAATTATAGACAGATTACTAATTTCTTATCATAGTTTTCTTCATACATGTTTCACAGTAGAAGTTATATATTTACTTATTATTTACCAAAATCTCAAAATGCTTTTAGAAGAATTGCTCCCTCCATTTGCGATTATTACAAAAAGGCTGTTCCTCAGACATTGACTTTGTAGTCGTAGAATAATTCCTCTATGGGCCTGTAAAAATTGGTTACATCTACATTTTTTGTATTATAATTCCTTTTGAGAGTAGAGTTTTTTTTTTTTTGTTTTTTTTTTTTTGTGAAAGCCTACATATCATCCTTTTGCTTGCTACATTCTACTTTTGTCTGAATTTCTCAGTCATGACATAACTCCCCAGAATTCAGCTTAGCCACTCGTGGTTGACATGTTTAAATGGATAGTCATTTTAAACATTGTAGATGTTTCTTCGGGAATCAGTCATCACAAGGAATACTGGTTACCTTTTAATTATTAAATCATGAATAGTTAAAACATGGTCTTGATACTGTTTTAAATACCTTCATATCTATAGAAGAATTACTGTCATCACAAGAAAAGTCACCTGGTACCAAGGATGTGGTAGTAAATGTGGACTACAGTAAGAAGTCAGATCAAGATGCTTTCAAAGCATCTGGTGAAAAACCTATTACACAGAAAGGTAAGTTTCATTCAAACTAGATTTTATTAACAGTTCTATTTAATATGGAGGCTATTGGCTTTCGTGTATAATGTGTACGACAAAATCACTTTTCTTAAGCCAGCATTGTTCCTAGTAGGCCAGGTACAATTGCACCTCAAAACTGACTACAGAGTGAGTAGCAGTTTTACAGTATCTGTTTGCCTTAGTGAGTGAAAGAGAAGTCATGCCAATTGATCAGTTACTAACATGATCTTTAGTTGTTTCCTTTTAATGTTTTTGTTTTAAAGTGTGAAGAACACATTCTTTTTCATGAGGCTTACAGATAATTTCATCTCAAACTGTGTATCATGTTGTAAGAAGGAAGAGGGATGACTTCCAAATCTTACTCTCCCACCCTCACTCTCCAACCTCTGTTGAGACTCGTATCTCCATCTGTCCTGTTCCAGCTGATACGCAACAAGAAAGAAATCTGCACTGTAAATCATCAAGCCATAGTGTACTTTTGATTTCTCTAAGATGACTGCTATCCTCTTCATGAAATTGATAGCCTTGGACAAACCATGTCTCTGTGCAATTTATCTTTTAGATTATTTGAAAGCATTAATGTTGCTTTTTATTGTTTTCTTTCCTGTGTAACTTGCCTAGTGTGTAGTAGAAAGTGTAGCCCGCACATATTGCTTCTTTCAGCCCTTGGTGGCTTTAGTATTCTTTGCTGTATTGTCTCTACACTTCATAAGCTTTTTCTGTTCATTTTTTGCATTTATTTTAATTTATATGTATATTCTTTTACCCTTCTCCATTTTATTGCCTGAGACAGACCCTTCTGTATAGTCTGTGAGGAATCAATGTATGCAGTCACATTGATCATTTCCTAGAAGATATTCTGCATCACATCTAGATAGATGTTAGCATGTACATCAGCTTGTGAACGTGTGCTACAACTTCATATTTTATCAATAGGAAGCTAGGTTAGTGCATTTCTACTCTGTTTTAAACATTTAGATGCATTACCCCAATTTAAAGAGTCATTTTGGGAGTGGGTAAGAAAGCCCACTGGAAAAATGCTGCTAAGTCTTATGACTTGAATTTGCTCCCTGGGACCCTCAGAGTGGAAGGAGAGAATTGACCCCTACAGGTTGTCCCTCTAACTTTCATCCACCCACATAAATAAGTAATATAAATAATTCCAAATGCCACTGGGTCTTCGACATTTAAACTCCTTTAAATGACTATAAACTACTTATCACTATATTTTCAAAAGCAGATACTGTATTACTTTGTAACAGTGATATTTATAGCTTAGTTATTTTCCTATAACATACATAAAAATTGTTATAAAGTTTGATTTTCTGTTTTGCATTTGGCAATTTCTCAAAATCAGCATACATAAGAAGGGTGGATACTATGTAAAAGTTTCAGTATTTGGAACATTATAATAATGTTATATAGGCACAGTATTTAGTTTTATCTGTCTTACTGAGGCGTATAATTCACACACACACACACACACACACACACACACACACACACACACAGAGCAGTACCCTTTTAAGTGCTTGGCTTGTGCCAATCCTAATCTCATTTAATCAGTGTCTGAAATTATACAGCCTTAGGAGGTAGGTACGTTTTCTACCAGTGAGAAAGCAAGGCATTCGCTCACCACTCTGGCTCATACTGGGAGAGTGTTAGAGATGCCATTGGAAGCCAGGGAGTCTGACTCAGGACCCCACTGCACAATGGTCTTTCTTTTTTAAGTCTCGAGTTCTGCTTTCCTTAAACAAACAGACAAATAATAATTACATTCGGGGAAAAGGAATTATGAAAACCACTTACCCCAGAAAACCAACCGGTGAATATTTAAACATAAACTGGTAAATGTATGCATACATGCATATGTATATGAACTTAATTTAAAGAAAATGATTCCTTTATAAACAGACATTTACATACTAGACTTCTGTCTCTGATTAAATTCTTTACTATTTCAAGTACAGTTTGACTTGTACAGATATCAGGTGCTTTGCTCTTATGTTGGGACACAGTGACATGATTAAGGCTGTGTACTATCTGCAAGGGCAATAGCTCAGTCATGCTTTCATTCTACACACTGTAGTTTGACATTGTCAGCTGATTTCAGGTATGAGAGCTTAAAGTTTACAAAATCTCCTGGCTTTTTTGAATAATTTTTCAGAAATAAAATTTCAGGGTGGGTGTTAATCATTCACTCTATATGGTATATAGAAAATATGTTTTAATATATTAAACACTCAGTATAAAAAAATAACTTAATTTTCAGTCGTAGTCATTTCTTCTCATGGACTGTTACTTCACACTGTCTTGTTTATAATGTGCTCTATTTACATTTCCAAACTTTATGATTATACAGGCAATTAACCTCCTATTTTGTGTTTTTAAACATAATCTAGATGAGGAAGAGGATGGCAAGACTTCAACTCAGCCACTGTTGAAAAAAGGCAGGCATTGTTCATCATTTTATTTTATTCCCTCTCATATTGTTAACTCTTTGATTCCAACCCTATTATTTTCCTTTTATTTTCATTTAGTTTTAATTTCCATGGTGAGGTGATATTACAGTTATCTATTAAATGCAGATTAGCAAAATTAATATTGTTCCAACTAAAGCATTCCATCTCACTGGGACAAGCTGTTACTTCACAGTCTTTTGAACCGTCATAGTGTTTCTGAAATACTCAAACCTGGAGTGGCAGGGCTTGGTTTTGTTTTTTCTGAGTTCCGCTGCATGGTTGAGAGGATAAGCAGACACTGAAGGAGGTTTATGCCAGTGTCACTTACGTTCTTCACCAGCAGCTGTGCCCCGCCAAATTCTCGATTTTGATACTAATATATTTTTTGTTTCAAAAATTGCGAATTTCTCACAGTCATGCTGCGTTTGGGAGATACAGTCATGTCAGCGTACATGAATTTTATGAGAAGGAGAGAGAGGTGAGAGTTATGGAGCAGTGTGGTTTGGTAGCCATATTTCATCATGCAGAATCATTTGTCATGTTTGCTTTACATCATGGCAGCATGGAAAGTGAATGACGGACCTTCTGGGAGATGACCAGAGGTCCTTCTGTGGATTTGTTTCCAAGTCTTCCTGGAGTTTCGTAATAGCCATTTGCTTGCTCACAGAGTCCATGCTGATTTTTTTTTTTTAATTCCTAGAAATGTATCTGGGAACTTCTTTCAGACATGCAGCAAGTTTGTATCCTTTCCAAGGAGTTCCCACCATCTTTCTGTTCCTCAGAGAAAGATGTAGTTATATGGCTTTAAAATTGGGCATTTCATATTGAGGGACAGATGATAAACGAACACATTTCCCTGATAATTATAAGAGTGATTGGTGTTTCTCCAATCATCTTGCAAATACATCTTTTATTTAATACTTTTGAACTCATTGAGATACCAGATAATAAAGAAATATTAAAGAACAAGTGTAAAGCTTGATTGGTTAGCCTAAATTAGCTTTCCAAAAGAAAAAAATTATATTTAGAATTCCTGTGTATTCGCCAAAATATTAGACACTAGTATAATTTGGATGAGTTTGCCTATTGTTAAATAAAAGGAAAGTTTTTGTACTCAAAGTATCTGTTATAAGCTCCCTCAGGCTTATGATGGAAGCCATATACAGCTATCTGCATATAAATCTCTAAATTTACAAATGCTAGGAAGTTCTAGGAATATGGTAAAAAGAGATTTAACATTTACTTCCCTTATGTCATAATTTTTTGCTTAATCCTTCAGAATCCAAGGGCCCCGTGGCACCTTTAAATGTAGCTGACCAAAAGCTTCTTGAAGCTAGCACACAGTTTCAGAAAAAACAAGGGAAGAATACTATAGATGTCTGGTGGCTTTTTGATGATGGAGGTAAGGCTCTTAATGTATTTCTTTTACAAAGAATTACCGAAGTTGTAAAAATGAAGTGGCACACATTTTTCATGTGTTTACCCCATAATTAAGGTTTTACGCACATTCTCAAACAGCAGAAGGATCGGTGTGAGAATTATGTCTCTTCAGGGTCCTTCATGGAGCAGAAGTTTTAGCTCTTCCTCGAACACATGACTATGCCATTTTATTAATCATCATAGTTCCAGCTTATGGAATGTCACTGAATTGGAATGCACAAATCACAGATCAGTCACAGTTTCAGGTTATGAATCTGTGATAGAAATAGCAGAGAAGTGGTACTGTGCTTTTCTGTCTGTCTCACCAAGAGTGTCATGTTGAGTAAAGCGTATTTTTTCAGGCATATCCACTGAATAGTTGCTTACCCCTCTTCATGATTACAGATGTGCTGGTAGGGCTTCTTGGAGGTTCTGCAAATAGACCGTTCTTGTCATGTCTCGTGACTCTTACATTTTCACTCCCATCAATCCTTCCTCATCACCTGGCTGGTTCATTGTAACGAAGAGCCTGCCTCTTCGTTTTCAGTCATTGATTCTTACGTTATCCAGAAGGATCTGACGTGTTTCATCATTCGTTTGGTTCAGATTGTCCACATCTAGCCAGCAGGATCTTCCCTCGCTTCGCTAGGATGACTTAATGTGTTCACTTGTCAAAAGGCACACAGTTTGGGAGTCCCTTCCTGAAACAAGATGGCATACTGAGCTTGTCCCTTCCTTGTCCTGGAAAAGTCCTTTTATCCAAGAACTCTTGGTTCCTTCTAGTCAAGAGTAGTGTTTAGAAGAAGCTATGCTGGCTTCTTAGATGATACTTTGTTACCAGGATCCTCAGTGGACAGAGCTGGGAGAATTTCTAATGTGTGTGTACTGTATAGACCTTTAAAGCCAGCTCCAATCTCCCTGTTCTCTTTCCTCTCTCATTTCAGTGTGAAGTGTGCTCCTTCTAGGCTGTGTCCATTCCCTTTCCCTTTCCATATGCAGCTTCCTTTCTGACTGCCTAGGCCATCCTCTGACTTAATCGCTTACGTATAGAACTGCAACTCTTGGACTGGACCTCAACTCTTAGACCTCCCTCCCTCACAGAATTGTCAAGGGAAGACAGAAGAAGAATTTTACTTTGAATTGTAGTTTTTTTGAGACCAAGTTGAAACTAAATTCTTTTGTTTTCAGTGTTAGCATTTAAAAAAGGACTTAACTATATTTTTATAATTCAGGTTTGACCTTGTTGATACCCTATCTTCTGACAACCAAGAAAAAGTGGAAAGATTGTAAGATCCGAGTATTCATTGGTGGAAAGATAAACAGAATAGACCATGACCGGAGAGCGTAAGTTTGTTTTAAGTTGGGAGAACATTATTCAGCTAGCCCTATCATAATAGAGATTTGATAAAATAAAAACTACATGGGCCCTGAAGTATTAACCATACTGCAAAAGTCTCATTAAATAGAACCTCATTCTCTTTAATTTCACCTCCATGTTTAAGTTATAAATACATACTCTTCTGTATGTTATATTTTAAACATTGCATTCTAGGAAGTCTTTACTAATACCTAAGAGAGTGCATGGGCATTGTCTTTTTATATATGGAGTGATTGTGTGGACTTGGAGACGCCAGGAGTTCAGCACAGTTTCATCTGCGTGCTGTTCTGCACTGCCATGAATGGTTTCCGGCGCGTCTCTCCTTACTTTGTTCCATACGGTACTGCCCACATTGCTCCCAGTCTTATGTAGAAAGTCTGAGGGTTTTGACTGATCTTCCCACAGCCCAGTAAACATTCTAGACAGCGTGAGTGCTGCAGCGTGACAGTGGGGTTCTGATGGTCTCGTCCTTTTCCATCTTGTCCCCACTCGAAGTATGTCCCTTCACGCTGTCCTCAATTTGGGGATTTTGGGCATTTTGGTCTACTTGTTTTATCTCTTGTGTACATATCTCTTCATTTGCCTCATTCATCTATGCAAATGTGTTGTACAACAAGACTTTTCCTGGGAGATACAATACCACATACTCCAGATAAGGAGGGAGCATGTTACATGACCATAGAGACACTACCAAAGTCCAACTTGGTGAACCGATGGGTTTTATTGGGGTTACTTACAGGATTATAGATGAGAGGTTACTTGCAGGAGCAGAAGTGATTCAAAGACAGCTGCATTCAAAGCCCACCCCAGCATGGGTGACAGATTACAGAAGCTGTGAAACCTAGGGCACTACACAGCCCGCAGGCAGCTCAACAGGTTGAAGAGTGGCCTTGTGCCTTTTGCAGGAAACTCGGGTCTAAACCTGATTCATCCTAGCAGCTTGGCTGGTTCCTGCTTCCAAACAGCTCAGAGTCTTTGCAGTTTGGCTTGTCTGAGAGTGACTCTCAGCAGCTCTGTTGTTTCCTCTGGGTGGGACAAACCCAGTGAATATAATATGTCAGTTTCAGGAACTTCCTGAAGCTATTTTGGGTTCCCTTCCTGCTTAAGGTAACCCTTCTCTGCAAGATAGAGTGTATCAAGCTGGGAGGAAACTGTTACCCAACAAAGTGCTTCCTTGTTTTGAACTCAGCTCAATTCTCAGCACTAGGTCTGACTCTCTCCCCCTTCTCTCTCCAGCACATTTCTTTCCTGAATTAACTAACAGTTGAGACCACTTATATCACTTTTCTTAAATTTTAGTCCTCTAGGCTCTGTAACACTTAGCAGACTGTAGTTAGGATGTACTAGAATCCAGTTAGGGATTTGCACTTCAGCAGTGAATCGTGGAGGGAACACTTGTCACACCTCCCTTTGTGACGCTTGTTAGACACTGGGTCTTGTTTTGTTGACTGCTTTCCTTGGGTGCTTCAGGTTTCTGTTATAACTCGTAGTATTTCATGACTCCTGACCCAGACCTGGGTCTTTATTTACCAAATGTTGGCAGGATTGGTATACTTTCCCTGACCATCACCAAAGACAAATCCATCCATGAGCTTTTTCCCCCTTTTATGAACTGAATCTTCAAGATGACTTTGAAAGTTTTATTTGTGCCTTAAGCTATTTTAAGATAAATCTAAAAAGTAATAACCCAAAAGTAACTTAAAAGAGGCTTTCTTGTTATTAAATATATGTTTCTAGTATGCTTTGACTTAAATTCATTTTTAAGCTGTCTCATTTCATTACAGACAGCCTTTGCTCATGCACAGTTAGGCGCTGTATTAGTTACTTTCTCATTGCCATGAGCTGCCTCAAAGACACCTTGAGCAGAGGGAGGGCTCACAGTTCGAGGGTATAGTTCATATTAGTTCATAGTTCACGGTGTGCTGGCTGGTCAAATGTGTCTAAAGCCAGGAAGCAGAAGCATAGCTGCTCAGCTTTTCTGGAAACTTACTTCGTGGCACAGCCAAAAGTTTGTCTCCTAAGTGATTCCAAACGCAGTGAAGATTGACCGCCACATACAGTAAGCAGGAAGATAGACAGACTACAGTCGTCTCTACTTGGGCAATTTCAATGGTTTCTTTTTTAATGGAGAGTAGGAGCTAGTTCAGGAAATTCGTGCAGCAGCTGATAGACTTTCCGTCCGAGTCATCTTCCCATATATGCAGGGATCGAGAATGCCTGTGAGCACCCTTTCCACGTCTGACGCTCTTCTTCTTCTCATAGGATGGCTACTTTACTCAGTAAATTCCGAATAGACTTCTCCGATATCATGGTCCTAGGAGACATCAACACCAAACCAAAAAAGGAAAAGTAAGTTGCTGCATAAATTATTCTATACAAATTTCCAGGTCCTATGGCCTGTGCAGTTACAGATATTGACTTGAAGTGATCACCTGGGCCTTTTCCCTGTCCCCAGTTACACTGAAACCGTGTGGTGATCTGTTTGCCACTGAGACTGGAGGAAGCTTTCAGGACGAAGCTTTCAGGAGTGATTGGTTTTCAGAGGGGATTGCACTTCTCCATGCTTTCTGAAAATTGTTAGTGCCACAGAAGTTCAGATAGGTTTAAGTTTCAGGTACTTCCTGCGCACAGTCTGTGAAAGCGTTCGATCCCAGCTTGTCATGTGATTGCTTCCATCCGTTACGTCACTGTGAAGGTCTGAGCGGTTCCCTGTAATCACTGTTGTCAGAGTCTTTTATTCAGAGTTCCTACTCCCCGGATTCTCTTCCTGTAAAGTGGCACAGAGAGGCAGTTACTGTCTGCATATTTTGTTAGATATAATTGTAGTTTTTTTTAGTCATATGTTGAATAAGGTACAGGGCTGGGATAAGAATTATGTTTTCCGGGGTTGGGGATTTAGCTCAGTGGTAGAGCGCTTGCCTAGCGAGCGCAAGGCCCTGGGTTCGGTCTCCAGCTCCGAAAAAAAGAACCAAAAAAAAAAAGAAAAAAAATTATGTTTTCCATTGATAGGGAAATGATTCACTGTTTGAGTAAAGTTGTATTTGACATCAATCAGGAATCATTCTGGCTAATGTGACGCTGTCTAGGTTGAGGGACTGACACAGGCAAGAGCTAAGTCCACTCAGTGAGAGAGTGGGGGTTGCTGTTTCTACCTCAATTATAAAGATTGTTACAAGTTATTGTTCACTATGTAGTATGTCCTTGATACATAATTGAAAATAAGCTTGTTGGCATCTCTGTACTCTTTAAAGCATCGTCGCTTTTGATGACATGATTGAGCCATACAGACTTCACGAGGATGATAAAGAGCAGGACATTGCAGACAAAATGAAAGAGGACGAGCCCTGGCGCATCACAGACAACGAGCTGGAGCTCTACAAGACCAAGGCACGCGTCCATCACTCCCACCTGACCCTAGTACACTTGCTGATGCTGTAAACACCAAGCACTGAGACTTAGTACAGCTACGTAAAGTCGGCTTCCATTAAGGCCATTTAAATACGAATGTGGGAAGCAGCACCCAATACGTTTCTAAATGTTATTTTATTACACAAACTTTATTTTGTTTTTGCTGTTTGTTTTTACAAACCATGGTAGCACCTGCTGCTGCTGCTTTCCTCTTCTTCCTCCTCTTCCTCTTCTTCCTCCTCCTCCTCCGATGCTGCCGCCTCTTCTTCTGCCTCTGCTTCTTCCTCCTCTTTTTCTTCCTTCTCTGTCTCCGTCTTTGGCAGTGCTAAAGGTCTGGTCCAAAGCTACATGGACTCGCACACTGTACACTGTTATAGTCTGCCTTATACTTACACTGTTCACAATTCTAATTGCAGAGTATTTAGGAATGATTCTGTCATTTTTCATTTCAGACATATCGGCAGATCAGGTTAAATGAATTATTAAAGGAGCATTCAAGCACAGCTAATATTATTGTCATGTAAGTATTATTGGAACAAGCTGTAGGCTATTTATAAAAGTGCATTTGTGTATCTGTCTCTCTGTTTTTGCTATGATTAATTACTTAATGGTTTTTAGAAGGTTCTTAGATTTTCATATATTGAGTATTGTATTTATACCATTCTGGATGGAGAGTAGAGGGCACACGTGTGATAAAAGATAACATTTATGCCTGAGAACTCAGTCACTCACTAGGCACTTTGATAAATTGTGAGTCTGCATTAGCCACTGCCCTCTACAAAGACCGGTGACCAAAGCTGAGGCCAGCACCAACTGTGAGTGTAAACATACGTAGAAGGCAGTTTGACTACATTAGAAGCAGGTTACCCACTAGGGCCACTGACATCCCGAGCCTTGAGCTCTAACCCTGTTCACAGCACCAGGCACGATTTCCCTCTTGTAGCCCAGGCCTTAGATCCGCTCAGTGTGCTGGTTCCCGATGGTCCGTTATGGTTGCTTTTATTCTATACTTCAGCCTGATCTTGATCCTGAGTCTTTGCCTCCCAAGTGCTGCCTTTGCTTTTCAGTCTGCAAGGCCTGGCTACTGAGTACTTGGAGTTGATCAGAAGGACATTATCTATAAAAGGGAAACCTCAAACTTTCAAATGTGGTTGTTTCACAATAGGGATCTGGCAGTTTACTCGTGGGCAAGAGATGCACTATACCTTTGTATTAATCGAAGTACATTTTTGATGTTTTCTGAACTCGTATGTCTATTTGATTTCCTGGCAGAGCCACAGGCATGAGTGGCACAGGAAAGGCTCTCACAGTAGAATTTGAATCCCAGACAAGTTTCTCGTAAAGATAGTTATTTCGATGGTTAACTTGGGATGGCAGTTCATGTCTGAACCTGCCCCATGTTTCCCTCGCAGCTGTCTTTGAATTAGATATAAGCGTCGGTGCCTACTTGAGCCTCTGTTTCTCTACTGAACTGTGTTAAGTAGAGATAACTTAAACCTGGATTTCTTCAGCTCTAAATCCTGTGTTCCTTAATAGAAAAGAGAAACTTGGGCACCTAGAAACCAAGACAAATGATAAAACTCTATGACACTAAACTGTTACGGTAACCTAGCACATTTTCAATTTGTGCTGTTGGTAGGTAGATTTCCATAATGAAAGACAGTAAACCATAGAAATTTAGAATGAATTCTTATTGGTCAAAAAGTCACTTCCATACTCTATAAATAGAAATTAAGATTCACAAGAAAAGGTAAATTCACCTTTCATCTTAATTTTCATTTTCTGAGTTATATATTTTTCTTCTAAGAATCCTTAGTGAAGGCAAAGTTTGAAATTCATATTAAACATGAATTATAGGTATTGAAGTTCAAATAATTCCTAATCTTATAGACAGATGTTTGAAAATCTTTTGAAACCTGGGGACAGTGAAATGAGAATATGTAAGAAGTCACTGATATATTTATACAGAAATCCCTTCAATCAGAAATATCTTACCACAGGGATGGGACCTAATTAATAATTGCATTCCTCAGTGTTTCTCTCATTCTGATCCTAGGAGTCTTCCAGTTGCCCGGAAGGGTGCTGTGTCCAGCGCGCTGTACATGGCTTGGTTAGAAGCTCTGTCTAAGGACCTGCCACCAATCCTGCTGGTTCGTGGGAATCATCAGAGCGTCCTTACCTTCTACTCTTAACTGTCCTGCCCCATGGACTCCCTCTAAGAATGGTACTTCAGTGCCTAGTCAGAGTGACTGGATCGTCAGCAACACCGCAGCATCACAGTGGCGAACTGGGTCTTTGTTTCACTACTTCATTCTTTGAAAGCACATGGACACGTTGCTCCACTGATAGATCTGTGGAGACTTTGGTTTTAGTCTACTCCAGATCTCAGTCTTATGACTGCTGATTCTTCCTTGTTGGACTGAAGTTCTTGAGAGTAAAGTTTTCCTTTGCTACTTGACAGCAATAAGAGTGAGTTATTTTTGATTGCTGAAAGGAGTACATAAGCCTTTAGCCTTGAGGTGCCTTCTGAAATTAACCAAATTTCATCCATAGATCTATCGTCTTTTGTACATTTATAGAATGTTAAACTCTGCCTTCAGACATTATTTTTACTTCTAATCTCTGTCATCCTAAGTGGACACTGCTTGTCTCCTCCCATTGACCAGTTAGTGTTGAGAGCTGTGTGTTTCGTATTACTTTTGTAAAAGCATTTGTTGGATACTGAAGATGGTAGGACAAGCTAATAAAATATGTGGAGAAAGTATCCAAAAATGGAGCCCAAGGTTAGGTTTATATGAATAGATACTTAGAGCTAGGGAAGAGAGGCCCGAACACCGTTTCTATCTCTCAATTAGAGTTATCTATTATTTCTTTTAAATCGTAGAGATGACTGACGATCTACCCAGTACTTCATTTATAACATAAAAAAAAAAAAATCACATTTTTTTTAAAGCAAAACCTTGAGGTCATTTGTATTGTTTTTAAAAGGTCTCTTTTAATTTAGAATTTCCTCTCAAATGCGAGGGACTTTTAAGACATGCTAACTGTTATTTTTCGAGGAAATTTAGACAAAGCATTGCCATTTACTAGAGCATTTCAATAAATACTATGGGGATTTCACTATCCTATGCCATCCTTTATTTAAAAAGAAAGATTACAATGTTATCAATGGTTAAATGGACCACTGTTTTCTTAGTGAAATGGTTTTAGGCTTAATTTATTCAAGTATCAAGTACATTTAGTCTTAATACACTCAGGTTTGAACAGATTATTCCGAACATTGAAATTTAATCCATTCTTAATACTTTAAAACTTGCGTTAAAGAAAACTGCCAGTTTGTGCATTTGACCTTGTCGCCTGCAAGTGCACTTGACAGCGAGCGTGCACACATGCGCTGTCCTGAACGCTTTATACACAGTCGTTAATGTGAAGTGTCTCAGTTCAAGGAAGGATCTTCTAAACATTTCAAGGGATTCATGTCCACATGTCTGTCTGTGTGTATGTTTTGCATACACAGGTGCATATGTGTATATGTAATGAAATTTATGTTGCCAGTGTTTCAGATTTTAAAGTGATCATGATTTGGTAGGTTACAGATTTTTTGTTGTTGTTGTTTTAGTTTTTTCTTTTCTTTTTTAAGTAAGCATTCAAGTCAGATCAAGACATTACAGATTTCATGGAGGACAAAGACAATTGGAAGAACATCGTGTAGCTTTGTACAGTTATCCAGTTAGGTAAAGAAGATGATCTGTAAGTTTCAGTGGAGAACATAACGCAGACTTTCATCATCTTAAGGGAAATGTCAGAAAAGCATTTCAGTAGTGTAGTGCTTGTGCTCCATGAAAACAGACTGCGTTAATACCAGCTGGATATCTTCTCGTTTCCACTCAGAATATTAAAGAAAACAAGGTTAAGTGATTTTTTTTCCAAGTTCTTCTTACATTATAATATAATATTGTTCCATTTATTGTAAATTTTGCAGAGTTTAGGGCAGTATAGAAGAATCATATTAGCAAACCATATCATGTGTGGATCTTCTGAATGGATACTAGGGCATGGGCTGAATGCTGCTATCTTGAAATGTACACAGCTAGACTTGCCTTTTATTTTTAAAGGTTTTCCCCCATTCAGGAAACTTCATTGTGATCTGTACTACAGAAACTAAATGTCATACATCATACGTGTGTGTTCAAAGTACATAAAATGGATCTCAACGCACCTAACAGGGAGGGTGGCGACACTGTTTGTGAAGTGATGCAGCAGCAGCTCTCTACTCTTGAAAACCACCTTCCGTCGTCAGCTAACACGAGCTGCCAGGCCAGACGTTCTCAAGATTGCAGTAGTACTATAAAACAAAACTTCTCAACGGTTAATTCTTAGACATCTAGCTAGTATTAAAGCTGTTTTCATTTTACGCTGTTTTGATTATTTTGATGCCAAATTATGTTTTAGTCCTAATCATTGATAATAACTTAAAAATACGCAGTGGCATTTGAGCTTGTTCTTGGGATAAGTTAAAAACTTGAGTGCGTTCAAAGAGAACGTCGTTGATGATTAACAGTTCACTAAATCAGATATTCATTTGTCTCATCTTTTCCTTCGTGCTTTGTTTTCCTTCAGTCTTCTCATATGGCTTCCTGACGTGTGTGTGGTTTGTTTTGTTTTGTTTTTTTAAGACTATGGAAATAATTTAAAGAGTTGAGCTCCGGTGATGATCTGCTAAGTTTGAAAATGTAATATTTTGATAATACTGTACTGTACCTGTCCCAAATGCTTTTGTAATGTTTTAACCCCAAGTATTGCAGTTGCTGCTCCGTACAGAGGTTACTGCAATAAAGGAAGTGGAATCATTAAAACTTTAATATCTACTCTTGCTTTTACCTGTCTTTGCCAGCCCTGTGATTTCATGTCACTCAAGTGACTAACACTCCCTCGGTGTCTGTGTCTGAGGTGGCCTTGGGGAAGTGGAGTGAGCACAGCACAGCATGGCTGCCCTTACACTGCTGTAGCTTTTCTAATCCCCAGTTTGGGGCCAGACTCCTCGGGAAACTAAACGATTAAAGGGAGTCATGTTCCTTGAGTTTAAGTTGATGCTTTTTGCTCCAGGGATTTTTTTGTTTATTTTGGTAAGCTGATTTGCAGTTTTACAAAGCCTTTTCCCTTGCTCATGTGGACCCTTCAGTGTGTCACATGTGCCTTTACTCTTAAGAAAGCAACTTAGAGCAGTTCCATAGTTTGCTAAGGTGATGAAGGTTGCTAAGGACATTGGCCAAAAGCCGGAATTTGTGCCTTCACTGCTCTTCAGTGAGACATCTGAAGACAGAGCAGGCCGTGCAAACTCTCCTCCCCCTCTGTCCTTCAAGGCTGCCTAACATTCACATTCCAGCTGCAGACAGATGCTTGTTCCAGGTCGCATCAAAGATCTGAGACCAAGTATGAGCATCCACTTGATCTTTGTTTATTTCCAAGTACGCTCCTGTCTGTGTCCCTTTACCCAGATCTTTGAGAGTCTAATAAGGATTCAAAAGTCGCTATGAGGGGTTGGGGATTTAGCTCAGTGGTAGAGCGCTTGCCTAGGAAGCGCAAGGCCCTGGGTTTGGTCCCCAGCTCTGAAAAAAAGAACCAAAAAAAAAAAAAAAAGTCGCTATGATATTTTAATTTTAAACAGAAACCAGTAGGGTTACTCTTTTCTGCTGAGGGGAAGTTACAGTTGATACGCACTTGTTAATTTATACCAGGAGGACATTAGAGCCTGGAGTAACCCATGGTGAAGGCAGTGCGGTCCTCAAATGCACTAATTCTGACTTGTTCAGGTAGTTCAGACAGTAGATTGACAAGATATGCTACCGGTGGCTTATGAGTCAGTCTAATTGTTTTTATAAGTCTGGTGGCAAAATAAGACTTCAGAATCGTCGTTCTAGAGAAGATGGGGATTTGCCGCCTCCTTGGCGTATAGGTTTACCTCAGGCTGCTGTCCTTTTGGACCAGGGTCCCATTTCCCAGCTATCCACGAAATAGGGTGAGTGATCCTTGAATTAAAAGCCTGACCCATTTCTCAGTAAAATCCTATCAAAATATTGCTAAAGCTTTTGTTAGAAAATTGTCAAGATTTTGATGTGGAAGAAGACGTAATTTAGCCTAAAGAAAAACATTTCATAGGCTAGTGTAGATTCAACTTTCTCATCTCCGATAACAGACATATGCAGAGATAACGTTAAAGTTAAAAAGGCGGTGTTTTCATATTTACCGAGCTGCGTGGAGGACGATAGGAGGTGTGCTTGCTTTTTCACATTTTAAACCCAGTGACACCAATTGTAAAAGCAGTAACCCAGTTGAGCAATGTTTAGGGGAGCAGTTCTCAGCCTGTGGGTTGCAACCCCTTTGGGTCCTGTGTGTTGGACAGTTACAACTCATAATAGTAGCAAAATTATCCTGCTGAATTAGTGATGGAAATGTTTTTATGGTTGGGGTCAGCACAACACAAGGAACTGTATTAAAGTGTCACAGCATTAAAAAGGTTGAAAACCACTGTTGTATAACCAATAAGGCCAGATTCTTTGTTCTTTTTAGTATTTTGTTTTTTGCTCTTTCCCAACATTATTTTCTTTCAAAACAAAAATATCCATTAAAAATAAACATCAAAACAAGCAACAGACTAGCAAGACAAATAACAAGTAAACTGAAACAAAAAGTACACACACACACCCATAGACACAGGCACACATGCACTCACACAGACAGACCCACACATATGCACGCGCGCGCGCACCACACACACACACACACACACACACACACACACACACACACGCACTCCAGAGTTTGCTTTATGTTGGGCAGCTGTTGGGCTGGGGGCTGCTCTGGAGTGTGGCTGGAATACGGTGATCTATTGGAGGAAACTGTTTCTCCCTTTGTCCAGGTATCAATTGCAAATAACTTCTTTGTTAGGGATGGGACCTCGTGTCTACTTTTCCTTCTTAGTGCTGGGACCCCATCTGGCTTGAACCTACACAGAGTTTGTGCGTGCCAGCACCGTCTCTCTAAATTCATTTGTGCACCAGTTGTATTTGCAAGATTCTGCTTCTTTGGACTCATCCATCACCGCTGGCTCTTAAAATCTCCCTGCTCCATTCTGCATAGATTCCTGAGCCCTGAGGGGTAGGGTTTGATGAAGGCATTCATTTAGGGCTGAGTATTCCAAAGTCTTCATTCTCTGCCCTTTGTCCCAGTAGTGGGTCTCTGTGACTTAGCATTCATGGTAAGAAGTTTCTCTGTTATTTCCCATCTATTGCAAAACGGGACACTTAACTGATGAGGGTTGAGGGAGACATATGTCATTAGTCACTGTATTGCTGTGTTCCTTTAGCAAAGTAATATATTAGGTTTTCCCCTAGGCTCGTGACCTATCTAATCTCGGGTTTGTGGCCGCTTTAGGAGTGTCAAGGTATAGATTTCATCTCACTGAGTGGGCCTAAAATCCAGCCAACCAAAAGCGATCGATCACTCCATAATGCTTTTGCCATTATTACACTAGTGCATCTTGCAGGCAGGTTGCTGATGTGGGTCTCAGTGTTTGCTAGCTGGGCCGTATTGATTAGCATTGGTCGATATTGATAACACACACAGATAGGTGTTTCAGCGATAGGGCCTTCCCATTCAGGTTCTGGAGAGCAGTTAATAGTTCTGAGAATAGCATGTGGTTTGGGGGTTCCTTGGACTCCTTTGGCCACCTACTTAACAAGATGTAACTCATTCCTTACACCGTAGATGTTACTTCATGGCATAAATATACTCTCAACAATTCTTCTGTGGGGAAGTAGACTGTGAAAGGTAGCCTGGTATTCGGTTGAGCTAAGGCTTGAAGCTCCAGAGACCCTGAAGGGATGATAGGAGCTGCGTCTGCTCCTAGGCACCAGGCCCTGTCACTAGCCACAGCAGCCCGCAGCAGTGCCCCCATAGATTTGTGGCCATCAGTGTTTCTAGCCCAGCAACAGTAGTGAGAGGGCAAGTAAGGATCTAGCTTTTTGGCCCTCAGGGGACCCTGGGTTGGGCCTGGGCTGGCAGGCAGGGGAAGCAGAGAGCTCAGGGCAAGCACTGCTTTCTGAAAGGCAGCTCTGTTAGCTCTCGCTGTGACATGGGGGAGGGGCAGAGAGTGGAGGCTAGTCTAGTCGCTACAGTGGCAGAACAAGTCCAAAATAAGATTTGGAAAATGTAGCTAAGAGTCAAAAGTGGGGGGGGGGGGAACTGGCCAGGAACACATATGGGGGAGAGAGTTGGGGGTAGAAAATGAGGAAAGCCTCAGTCTTTTGAACTAGGTCAGGGGTTGGTTACTCACAGTCCATGAGTTCATGTGGAATTCCAATGTGTGTGGGTCAACAGCTGAGGGTACGTTCTTTTATTATTCAAGATTGCTTTAGCTATCCTGTATGTGCTACCATGTAAAGTTAAAGATTTTTACTTTTTTTTTTTTTTGTAAAGAATTGTGTTGTAATTTTGATGGGGATTGCATTGAATCTGTAGATTGCTTTTGATAGAATGGCCATCATCTTCCGCCCCTCCCCCACCACCTATTAATCCTACTAACCTACCAATAAGCGTGGAAGGTCTTGCCATCTTCTGTTATCTTTGACTTCTTCCTTTAACATCTTACACTTTTTATTATGCACGACTTTCATTTGCTTAGAGTTATCCCAAGATTATTGTACTTTTTGAGGCTATTGTGAAAGGCACTGTTTTCCTGATTTCTTTCTCAATCAGTCATTTGTGTATAGGAAGGCTACTGGTTTTTGTGGGTTAATTTCGTATCCCACTACTTTGCTGAAGATATTTATCAGCTATTAGGGTTCCTGATGGATGTTTTTAGGATGTTTTATGTGTAAAATCATAACATCTGTAAATAATGGTAATTGGTTTCTTTCCTATTCTTAGCCCCTTGAACTTCAGTTGTCTTCTTCCTCTAGTTAAAACTTCAAGTACTGTATCAAATGGGTGTGGGGAGAGTAGGCAGCCTTGTCTTGTTTCTAATTTTAGTGGAATTGCTTTGAGGTTCTCATTTTTGGTTGATGTTGGTTGTAAGCTGGCTAGAAATTACTTTTTTTCTTTTTTTTTTATTAACTTGAGTATTTCTTATATACATTTCAGTGTTATTCCCTTTCCGGTTTCGGGCAAACATCCCCTAATCCTCCCCTCCCTTCTTTTATGGGTGTTCCCTCCCCATCCTCCCCCATTGCCGCCCTCCCCCAAACAGCCTAGTTCACTGGGGTTCAGTCTTATGGGACCCAGGGCTTCCCCTTCCACTGGTGCTCTTACTAGGATATTCATTGCTACCTATGAGGTCAGAGTCCAGGGTCAGTCCATGTATAGTCTTTAGGTAGTGGCTTAGTCCTGGAAGCTCTGGTTGCTTGGCATTGTTGTACATATGGGGTCTCAGCCCCTTCAAGCTCTTCCAGTTCTTTCTCTGATTCCTTCAACGGGGTCCTATTCTCAGTTGAGTGGTTTGCTGCTGGCATTCGCCTCTTATTTGCTGTATTCTGGCTGTGTCTCTCAGAAGCGATCTACATCCGGTTCCTGTTGGCCTGCACTTCTTTGCTTCATCCATCTTGTCTAATTGGATGGCTGTATATGTATGGGCCACATGTGGGGCAGGCTCTGAATGGGTGTTCCTTCTGTGTCTGTTTTAATCTTTGCCTCTCTATTCCCTGCCAAGGGTATTCTTGTTCCCCTTTTAAAGAAGGAGTGAATCATTCACATTTTGGTCATCCGTCTTGAGTTTCATTTGTTCTAGGCATCTAAGGTAATTCAAGCATTTGGGCTATAGAAATTACTTTTATTATATTGAGGAATGTTCTTTGTGTCCTTAGTTTCTCTGGGACTTTTATCATGTAGGTATGTCATTGGGTTTTGTCAAATGTTTTTTCTGTATTTAATGAGATGATCATATGGTTTCGCTCTTTCAAACAGTTTATATGGTGGATAATGTTTATTGATTTACGTATATTGAACCATACCTGCATCTCAGAGATGAAACCAACTTGATCTTGGTAGATAATTATGTGTTCTTGGATTTAATTTTTCATGTATTTTATTGAGAATTTTTGCTTCTATGTTTATAAGGAAAATTGGTTATGTTTATAAGGAAAATTGGTCTGTAATTTTCCTGTTAATCTGGCTTTTGTGTGGTTTTGGCATCATGATAATAGTGGGTTTATAAAAAGAGTTAGGAAGTATCCTGCCAGTTGTTTTCATAGAGTAATTTAAGGTGCATTGACATTAATACTTCTTTGAATGTCTGGTAGAATCCTTCTGGCCCTGCGCTTTTTTTTTTTTCTTTTTTTTCTAGTTGAGAGATATTTCGTCATCATTTAACTTTGGAAGATCATTTATATAAAAAGGTTCTCTAGTTTAGAACACAGAGTTTTAAAGCATGTCCTTATGATTCTCTGAATGTCCTTGATTGTTAATATTGCTCTATTCATTTCAAATGTTGCTTATTTAGATTTCTTCCTTCATCTTTTGGTTAGTTGGGAGAGGGTTTGACAATCTTCTTGGTTTTTCCAAAGAACCAGTTTGTTGTTTCATTGATTTTTTTTTTCTATTTTGTGGTTCTCGTTTGTATTTCATTGATTCTATTGCTGAGTTTGGTTATTTCTTCCTGTCTACAAGTTTTATGTTTCTTTTTATTCTAGAGCTGTCTGGAATGCTGTCAAATTATTAATAGAAGGTCACTCATTTTCTGATGTAGACAGTTAATGCTATGAACTTGTCTTAACTCTGTTCCAACAGTTTTCTGTGTTTTCATTTTCATCCAATTCTAAAATGTTTTCAACTTTCTTCTTGACTTCTGTCTTGACCCGGTTTTCATTTCACAGTGACTTCTTTGGTTTCCATGGGTTTCTATACTTTGTATAGCTTGATTGTCATTGATATCCAGCTTTAATCCGTAGTGGCCAGATAGGTTTCTGGGTGTTATGCTCTCTTACATCTGTTGGGAGTTGTTTTATGCCCTAATATGTGCTCAATTCCTTAAGTCTCTGAGGAGAAAGTATATTCTTTAGTATTTGGTGGAATGTTCTGTAGCTAACTTTAGGTCCACTTGATTTATGGGTTTATTTAACTCCATCATTTTTGTTTAGTTTTTGTCTGGATGACCTGTTTATTGATAAGCGTGAGGTATTGAATTCATCCACTATCACTATGTGAGGGTCAATTAGTGGTTTTAACTATAGTAGTCTTTCTTTTATGAGTTTTGGTGCCCTTGTGTTTGGTGCATAAGTGCTTAGAGTTGTAATGTCCTCTTAGTGGATTTTTTTCCTTCTGGTCTCTTCTGACAAAATTTAGTTTAAAGTCTATTTTGTCACATTTAAAAGTAGCTACACCTGCTTGCTTCTTGGGTCCATTCATTTGGAATACCTCTTGGTTATCCTGAGGTGATGTGTATCCTTGTTGGTGAGGTGTGTTTCTTAGATGTGTTTCTTCAAGAAGAGAGAGGGATCCTGTTTTCTAATCAAATCCGTTAGTCTATATTTTCCTTAGAAAATTGAAGCAATTAACATTGGAAGCCATTAACAAAGAGCGTTTATTGATTTGTTTACTGTTTACAAAGCTCTAGTTTTTTTCATCTATTTCCACTTGACAGCTTCAGTGTTCAACTGAGTACAATGTTTAGCTGCCCATTCCTCTTTTCAGTTAGATGTAGTCATGTGATTGTATTTGAACCAAGTTCTGCACCAAAGCCATACTTGCTGATATTTTGGTCAGATTCCTGCTATTTTATTGGTGCAGTATGGGTATTTTTTCCCTCTTGATTTTCTGTTTTTAGGTTATTTACTCCTCTTGTCCTTTTAGGTGTAGCTAGCCTCTTTAGACTGGAGTTTTCCTTCTAGTGCCTTCTGTGGAACGAGGTTAATATTATGTAAATTTGGTTTTATTGTAGGATATTTTTATTTCCCATTGATTATGACAGATAGTTTTGCTGGGTATAGTTTGAGCTACCATCTGTGGTCCATTAGCTCACAGAAGATCCACTCCCTTCTGGCTTTCAAAGTGTCCTATGAGAAGCCAGGTATTATCTAGTGGGCCTGCTTTTATGTTACTTGGTCTTTATCCCCTTGCAGCTTTGAAGTATCCTTTTGCTGTTGTTCTGTATATTTAGTATTTGGGTTATTGTGTCTTATATCTCATGTTCTGTTCTCTGTGCTTCTTGTAACACACTAAACATCTCTTTCTTTAGACTGGAGAAATTTTTCTCTATGATTTTGTTAAAAATATTTTTGTGCCTTTTTGTGTATGGGTTTCTTCTCCTTCCACTCTACCTGTTATTTGTGGGTTTGGTCTTTGCATTGTGATCTAGATTTCCTGGATATTATTGTGACTGGATTGTTGTTTTTTTTTTTTTAAGATTTAGCATTTTCTTTGAGTTAGCTACCCATTTCTTCAAGTCTTTAAGACCAGAGTTTCTCTTTTCCATGTTTTTTAATCTGTTGGTGAGACCTACCTCGGAGGTTTTTGTTTGACATCCTAAGTTTTTCATTTCTAGTTTATTTCAGTGTTGGTTTACTTCTGTAATTATATTTCTTTGTTAAATTACCCTTTCATGTCTTGAATTGTTTCCTTATTTCACTCAACTGTGTTTCTATGGTTTTCATTAAGGCATTTATTCATATCCTCTTTAAGGTTCTTGGACATACTAATAATCATCTATTTTGAAGTCCCTGTCTTGCGCTTCAGCTGAGTTACTTTTCTCTGGGTCAATTATTACAATAAAGTGTCTGACTTCCGGGTGATGCACATGTTTTGGCTGGTTCTTGTTTGTGTTTTGCACTGGGATCTCGGCATCTGGACTTGTGCTGTTTGGATTACTTCTCAGTGTGGCTATCCCAGCTTCTTATTAATATGGGCAAATCTTTTGTTGGGTTGCTGTTGCCCATTCTGGATTCTAGGCGAGTGTGGTGGCTGTGAAGTCCCTGGTAGAAAGTGTGTTTGTGAGTCCACAGGTGACACAAAGGAATGGAGATGGAGGACTTGGAGGAATGGCTGAGGGGGACAGGGAAACAGATAGGGAGACCTTAGGTCTGCACCAAGAGGCAAAGTCCCCAGGGAATAAAGGTCAGGTGAGAGGAGGGGCTCCCGCAAGCAGGCTGCAGAGTCCTACTACCTGTCTGGATAGACCAGAATGGAGGTCAGGAAGGATAGTGTAAATCATCACTTGCTCCACAGCCAAGTATATGTCCTAGGGAGGTCCCTGGTAGGAAGCGTTCCTGAAGTTGAGTGGGTGAAATGAAGAAATGGGGACAGGATGGAAGGAAAGGGCTAAGAGAGACAGCTAGAAAGAGCTCACAGGACCCTGACTCCAGGGGGAATCATACCCAGCAGGAAATGAAACTAATTACTTTTCAGTCTACAATTGTTCTGCTTAA
Organism: Rattus rattus; assembly: GCF_011064425.1. NCBI lineage: Eukaryota > Metazoa > Chordata > Mammalia > Rodentia > Muridae > Rattus > Rattus rattus. The sequence goes on along the minus strand of NC_046168.1, from coordinate 73,905,578 downwards.
ACCGTGAATACTCTGAGTCCCTAACATGTCCTTCCTAGGTATCTAGAAGATGACAAGGATAATTTGAGAACAGGGAAGGGCACTGGTGGTAATAGAATGGAAAGCCACACTCACTCCAAGAAGCTTAACAGAGTCAAAGATTTGCCTTTTCTTTTAAATGTAAGCTTTCACAATTACATTTTCCTCCAGAAAATAGAGAATTGTAAAGAATGGAGGTCATTTCACTCCCTGATGCATGCATGCTTGCTTGCTTGCTTTCTTTCTTTCTTTCTTTCTTTCTTTCTTTCTTTCTTTCTTTCTTTCTTTCTTTCTTTCCTTAAGAAAGGCTGATTCCATCAGCATCTCCTGTTAGCTACATGACCCCAGGCTCAGCACCACAGCCTACCTTATGCCCGTGGCCTGCTTCCTGGATGCATCCACAGAGGTTACCTTTGTCTGGGTTCTCACACCTGGGATTTTAGTAGTATTGACATAAACTTCTCAGTTGATCCCCACCCGGGCCAGAAAACACACAGCACAGATGTGTTATGTATTGATACACTGAGGCCAACGAAGGTTCTCAAGCTGTCACCTTCTAGCTTACATCAGAATCTACCAGTAAAGCTTACTTAAGCTGCTAACCTGGCACGGGCAAAGTTGTTTATGCCCAGCACCACACATAATCATACTTCATTCCTGGTACATCCCAGCTCTCTAAAATGAAGGCCTACACATCATTCCTTCATACACCTCTCTCCCCATGCAGAGTCATTTTCATTAGGCTTTCTAGGGGTTCATACATTCCTAATCCCCCCAATAACAGCTATGGATTAAATTGTTAAAGCTTTGATTAGTTCTTTGTCTGTGGCTGGATCAGAATCTAAAAGTTGCTGGTAGTGAAGGGAGTTAGGCACACCTGTGGTAAGAGGGGCCTCGTCTTTGTCGTCCCGAGAAGAGATAAGGAAGAGTATCAGTGAACCCTGCTTAGCAGGTGTGGTCCCTCTGATTTGGTCACGGCATTGGTTGGGCATGAATCATTTGCCTGCCTGACCTGCAGGGGGCGCTCTATAAAAGGGAGGAAGAAAAGAGACTGGAAAGGAATAGATCCTGTGACCTGTTACTGTTAGGGCTGCTTTAAATAAGAATGGTCCTTGTTCAGCCAAATATGAGAGAGAAGCTGAGTCATCTACTGTTTTGGAGTCTAGCAACCAGGACTTACCTGAAAGCAGAAGTTTTAGGATGTTCACTTCTGAGTGTGGCTCTTTAGAAGCAAGCAAACGAGGATGACTAAATGTTTTCCCCATTATACCTTATAGTGGCTGATGTAAATGTCTCTATTTGATGTTTTGTCTCACCTAGACTTTAACAGATATGATCTGGATTCTGAGTTCTTGCCACAGTTCAAAGCTAGGCTCCCGATACAGGTGGTGTGACCGAACCACCCAGCCACCCGGCTCCCGGCTTACATATTGAAATAACAATAACTTATAAACAAGAGGAAAAACTGCTGTTCAAGTGAGTGCACCGTTGGCTGTGCCAGTCTGTTCCACCTTCTCATTATTATCTTCCATATCTGTGTGAGCCTGGGTTCCCTTTTGGCTACTCCTGTGAGACTAGGGTCAGAGGAGTGCTCTAAGGAAGTCCTTCACTCTTAATCATAGACTGGTCTTTTTCTGGTAAGCAATATTCTCAACTTTTCTAGATGCTGACCTTTGGGAATTCCAAGGCAACTCTATTATCTGAAGTCAGATCTTTTTAAAAAAATTTATTATTTTTAATTGTGTGTGGGGGGGCATGGGGTTGTGTGGGAATGTGTGGGTGTCGTGGGTATGTGCATGTGTGGGATGTGGATACCCTGGAGATGGAGTTCCAGATGCTTGTGAGCCACCTGATGTGGGTGCTGGGAGTCGAACTCTGGTCTTCTGGAGCTCTTAACTATTGAGCCCTGTGTCTGGCCCGAGAAGTTAGGTTCTTGATTTAATACTTCTCTAAAATCTAATGAGGTTGGAGTCCAATGTGTATGAATCTGTGAGCTGACCACAAAAACGGGAGAACAAAGGACATAGTTTAACAACTATGCCTTGAAAGGTCAACAGTGGCAATGCTGGCTACAGTCAATGCTGGCCAGTGCCACCGGCCAGCAGACGGCCAGAGTCAACAGCTAAGGCAGAGATGGGCAGGGTGAGCAGGGAGCTCATGGCACACCGTCAGCTCCATGGATGATCCAGAAGAATCTGCACAGACTCTCTAATTGGCACACCCTGGGATAAGCCCAGTCTCAATAGAAATTACCTCAATATTTGATCAGTTTTTGCCTTAAAATTTAGGTCCTTCCTCTTGGGTTAAGCTTGTCTGATCCTTGGTTTCTCACTTTTCCTTTGAATGCTTTGCGTTCACTTAGCATTCTCCCTCAAGCTCCTGTGTTTAATCATCATTGGCATGGGACAGCAGACTCCAGAGTCACACACAGACACCTGGTGTCATTTGGTCACAGCTGGGCAAATCTCGAAGGTCTGCCAGTCCATATCGCCAACAGGACTTAACATTGTTTGTCCCAGCCCTCTACTCACCTCATGTACTAATCACAACGAGAAAGTATACACGTCATAGTAAGAACAGTAATCGGTCTTAACCTCTAGACTGTGTGTATATATATAACATATATCTCACATATATGAGATATACAGTACATATATCTCACATATATGATATATACAGTACATGTGTATATAATATATGTATATATAGTTTAAATAAGGCTTAACTTATGTAGACTAACTCTAACAGAAGCTTAACATTTCTTATACTCTTCTTAAAGTATGTAACAGCTGATAATGTTTCCATATACATCAATCTGTCCTTTTCTTTCTAATTGTTAAGGTTAGGAACATCCATTGGGCTTAGGAACCCAAAACTTGGCAGCACCCCAAGTAAAAATAATAAACATTCTTCTGCCCTCCTGTTCATCCTAACATGGCATCACTTAACAATCCCTATCCTCACTGCCTAAGGCCCTCCCTCCATCAAATATATTTCTGTCTTTATTCTGATTTTAATCTAATCCTTAGTCGGGTTGGGAAATCGTTATTTCTAACTGGCAGTGACTTGCCACCCAAACCCAGTCTAACTCTGTTTCAGGCTAGCCTGGTTTTCAGTAATGGTTATACCCATCGTTCTGTCCTTCCTGCGATCCATCCTAGTTTTCTGTGGTACGCACACTTCAAGATTAATCAACCACTGAGTATTTATATTTGTTCTCTTTATACTGATCCTAGTTCCTGTTGGTAAACTACTTCAAAAGGTATCGATTGGTTGACAATGTGGGCACACTTACGGCAAACAGATGCTTTTATAGCAATTTAGATATTCACACTGTAGACGCTGATGAGGTCATGGACCAAGAGGAAAACCTGCTACCTCTACTTTCCTGAAGCAGCACAATTTCTAAGTGCATCCTCAATGCCCATTCGACCCACAAATACATGTAGCCCTCACTCTTCAACCAAAAGAGCTAATTTTTTTTTTTTTTTGCAACAGACAGAGACCATTACAGAATTCCATAATGGGTCAAACTGCACAGAGCAACTGATCATGGGGTACCCAATTCCAAAGGATAAATGTACAACTAAGGCTAAGTTACCACAGAAAAGGGGAGCAAAAAACCATAACAACCAGAGAACCAGGATGTTTGCTGTGTGGTAGTGTCTGACAGGGAAGCTATAGCCAGGAAATCTCAAAACTGTGGTTGCCTAAAGCAGACCAACACAGTGGGTCTGTGGAGTGTAGGGTGGGTATCCTGTACTTTATGGCTAATATCTACTTATCAGTGAGTACATAGCATGCATGTCCTTTTGGATCTGGGTTACCTCACTCAGGATGATATTTTCTAGTCCCATCTATTTGCCTGCAAAATTCATGATGTCCTTGTTTTTAACAGCTGAATAGTGTTCTGTTGTGTAAATGGACTTTATGTGTAAGTGGATAATTTTCTGTATCCATTCTTTGGTTGAGGGGTATCTGGGTTGTTTCCAGTTTTGGGCTCTTACAAATAAAACTGCTATGAGCATAGTGGACCAAGTGTCCTTGTGGGTATGGTGGAGCATCTTTCAAGTATATGCCCAAGAGTGGTATAGCTGGATCTTGAGGTAGAACTATTTCCAATTTTCTGAGAAACTGCCTGACTGATTTCCACAGTGATTGTACAAGTTTCCACTCCCAGCAGCAATGGAGGAGTGTTCCCCTGCTCTATATCCTTGCCAGCACGTACTGTCTTTTAAGCTTTTTTTTTTTATCTTAGCCATTCTGATGGAATAAAATGGAATAGCAGGGCTAGAAAAAGGTTTTCCGAGCAAATGGACCCAAGGAACAAGCTGGAGTAGCCATTCTAATATCTAGTAAAATAGACTTTTAACCAAAAGTAATCAAAAGAGATGGGGAAGGACACTTCATACTCATCAAAGGAAAAGTCCACTAAGATGACATTTCAACTCTGAACATCTATTCCCCAAATGCAAGGGCATCACATTCTTAAAAGAAACATTGCTAGAGCTTAAATCACACATTGACCCCCACATATTAGTATTGGGGAGCTTCAACACTGCACTTTCACCAATGAACGGGTCATGGAAACAGAAACTAACAGAGAAACATGCATAGTTATCAAGGCTTTGATTCTGTCAGTTACCCTGAAGCTGAACTTCACTGAATATTCAGAAAATCACATATAAACCACCAGATGCTGCTTCATCCATGTTTGATAGACAGCACAGTTTCATGATGCACATCTGCACAAATATTACATGTGTGTAACAGGCATATACTCAAACACACATCTTCATGCCCAGATGCCTTTGTTTTACAAACCATCTCTTCACACCCTCCCATCCCCTCACATCTCTAAGTATCACCAATAAACTCACATATTACTGTAAACACCTAGGCTTTTATTCTTGCCAAACCCCCTGAAACCAGAAAACACTATATATTCATTAGTTGAGGATAATTCCGTAAATAAGAAATTGATTTACAAGCTCAATCAGTAACAGGTTTTAGCCCGACTCTTAATTACCCCGACTTGGAAACCTCAAAAGCTTTACTTCCACTTATCAGTCTTTCATTCTTCCTTTGTGGAGTCACTGAAAAGACCCCCAACACTGATATAGTACCTGAAAAGCATCTTTATTTTCCCTCCAAGGGGTGTTTTTCTAGATGTGATTTTTCTAAAACTTAAATTAACAACTTCAACTAGAAGCAGGTTGTAGCTCGGCTCCCACAAAATACATTTAACTTTTCACCACATAGTTAACATTGCTTAGTAAATAAAGCTAGACACAGAAAAACCCAAGGCGTTTTTGCTTTAAAAAAAATAATTCCATCCACATATAGATTTGGTCTTGGCCATTCGACTAATTTCTAAAACATTTACACATACAGGCCACCACATGCCAGCAAGACTGCCTCCCAGCTCGTGAAGGTCAGAATGAGGAAGCCGCCACCAGACAGCTCAACCTCTCACCAGCAGTGACAAGAAAGAGGCAGGAAGGGGAAGCCGACTTAGTGTATTCCACAGTTGAGATGGGCAGATAGAATTAGCCCATGTCAGTCAAACCCAGCATAAAGTGTCTTTGAGAATGTGGGCAAACGGTGGGCGGCACACGCCTTCAATCCCAACGCTCAGGAAGCAGAGGCAGGCAGTTCTAGGTGAGTTCGAGACCTGTTCTACTCAGTAAATTGCAGGGCCACGGGAGCAAGGTAGTGAGATTCTGTCACAAAAAACACAGAACCAACCAAACCAACCAACCAACCAAACGAACAAAACCACCAAATGCTAAGAGAAAACTGTACAAATTTACAGAGAATGTGGAAATGAACCACCAAAGTAACTGTGATAGATCCGACAATACAATGCCTAAAGCCAAACGCCTATGCCTTCTGCAAAGTAAAGAATTGCTCGGTCAGGTGCATACAGCAGCGGCTCAGAGCTCAGAGGATTTAACTGCGTTCCCTGTCCCCTCAAAGGACGGGTTCTGCCATACCTGTCCCCTGAAGTTGCAATCCTAGTGACCAAGTGTCACACAGTATCAGGGAAATTTGGCAACATTAGAAGATTTCTGGGCACGAAAGCACCAAAGATTAACTCCTCACGCACCCACTGCCTCTAAGGTCTCCATGTTGTATCTCACTGCCCCATGCAGCCTTGCTCCTGAACACACAGCCTACTACAGAGCACCAAGAGGAGCTGTCCAAAGCTCTGCACTTCAGATTCAAGACTACTGAAGCTTTTAAAGTCAGCATTTTTTAGTTTACGGACAAAGTTTTTTTGTTCTGGTATAAACATGGTGGTTGTGTCACGGGAAAAGAGGAGTTTTAAATTTTTCTAATCATCATACACACACACATACACACGCATACACATACAAATGATTTAAAAATAAAGCATTGTACATGGGTGCATGCGTGGCTGTGTGTGCATGACAGCATGGGTATCCAGAGAGGCCAGAGGAAGGTGTCAGATCCCCTGGATCCCTCACGTGCCTGCTGAGAACTGAGTCTACGTTCCAGCCCTGGCCATTCATGTTTGGCTCTAGAATTAACCATCTGTTATTCCTCTTGAGATGGGAGAGGTGCTTTGGCCTGGATGCTCACTTTGGGAATCCTATTGTTCAAATGGTACATAAACCCCAAGTTTCCACAGTGAGGAATCCCACACCCCTGGTGTATCTGAAGGCCTGAAGCCTTCAAGTCTCCCTTCAGGTCAATTGGATCCCTAGAGAGATCACCCACACCACCATTGCCTTCCAGCAGAACATCTAAGCTCCCATACAGTTCCCACCAGCTATGACCAGATTGTTCTGCTTTGGTTAGAGGGGCTTGCAGAGCAGGCTACCCAGAGGGAGAGATGGCCAGAAGTCCCAGGTCTCAGGCACCTCCTGATTCTGTCCACGTTTGGAGTTTCCACCTTTACTCCTTTGGATCGCAACTCACCACTGGGATTTTGAACACTGAGAAGTGTTTGTTTGATATCATCCGGTTCTGTTTGCTTGATGGGGAGCCCTTGGCAAAACCACCTCCTGTCCTTTGTACTTCACAAAACCCAACCTTCACCTGTGCTTACACAAAACTGGCAGGATCTCCAGGACAGCCAAACGGATGCTGTTACCGTGGAAAGGGAAGTTTTACCCACCACACAGTAGAGGGAAGCCACATGCCCAAGCTGCTGAAGTAGAGATAGCTTTCTCATTAAGAGCAGGTCACTGAAGGAAGTCTAGTGCAAACAGGGCCATCTCTTCCGAGCTGAATCCAAAGTGGCTTGATGTGCAGGACAGGGGTGATTGTGGCCTGCTTTGCGTTTCTTCACGGGCAGAGGTTTGTGACCTAATGATGCATCTTAGCCCAGGGCCACTCTTGACGCTGGGGAGTTTTCTCCCGCAGTTCCTGACATCACACACACACACACACACACACACACACACACACACACACACACACACACACACACACAGGTATTGGGCCAGAGGCCCTCATATTGATCACCAAACGTTTGATAATGAAAGAAAACAGGATTAGTGCTAGAGGAGACGGGTGGGGTGGGGGAACTGGCAAGAGAAGAAAGAAAACATCTTCTGATGGTTGTTGGATGGTGGAAGTCGATGTCTGCTTGGGTAGTTCAGGGTGTGAGGGGAGCAGGAGAGATGGTTTTAATGCTTATCTTCAGTGTCAAAACGGAGTTTCCAAAAGTTAAAACACAAAGCAGTCGGGTAGAGCATACAGCCTTAGACACTGTGGTTTCATGGTCACGGATTCCTGGTGCGCACTCTTTATTTTACCCTCTATTGGTTAGAACCGTTTCTGTTTTCTGAAGGAGATAACTTTTGTACCGATCCCTGCTTTTCTCAGTTATGACGACAGATGAGATCATCACCATCTTTCTACTGTGGTTCCTCACTTTTTTGAAATTATGCAAGCTACATGGGATATGTTGGTTCAACTCGATCCCAAAGAAAGTCCACAGCTACATATGACAATGGGACTCTGGAGACAACCATTGCTTTCCCAGAATCCCCACTGTCTTGCACATCATGCAAGGGTAAACCTTCCATCTTGAACAGGCTTAGCTATTTCAAAACATCAAAGCAAGTCCACTTCTAAAAGGATGACACAAGTTAGCCACTTGGCAGCAGGCTGCGAATCAGGCTCAGATCACGGTGAGAGCGCCCATGTTCTGTTGGATGTATTTGACCCCGACCAGCTCATTATCAGAGTTTGCTCCTAAGCTTTTAAGACTGAGGGGATAAAACGGACCAACCTAGATCTGTGTAAGAATGCAATGTTGCTTTCCCAAGGCCATCCATTCTTCCTCGGAAGGCAGTAAGAGGTGGGGCATTAGAATTCCCCAGAACCCATTGGGAGAGAAGGTAGAGTCTGGGCTAGCCTTGCAGGAAGTCGCCTCAGTCTCATGTTGTCCTCATGGGTCCCTAATGACCAGGGCACGCTCCTTGGCCTTTGTACACTTTGCTCTTCAATCCTACCATGAGGACGCCGTCTCCCCTTCAGAGGGCTCTTAGGGGTTTCAATAGGTTGAAATAGGCCAACGCGGCCGACGTAGTCAGTGATGATTGCTGTTAGCTTCCATTTCTCCTCTTAGCCCATTCCCATATCTCGTGACCACATTGGGTCCTCTGTGGACTCTGGCTTCTAGTTTACAGCCAGGCGCGGCGCCTCACCGGATCCTGCTATTTTTTCTCCTTCTTTCTTTATCCCTCCTTTGAGCCACGCCTTCATATCCGGTATCAAGCCTATGCCATTTGGAACAGTAATCTGGCCCCTCTCTCCCTAGAACCTTCCAACCTGCCTTGCACACTGAAGTAAACCAGAGACTCCAGAGCTGTGGCTGCCGACCCTGAGTCACACCAGGGCCCCCCCACAGTGTCCCTCTGCCAGTTACTCAGCGAGCGCAAGCACAGGTCTGAGAAACCAAGCACAAATCATTTTAGCTCTCCAGTTCTGCAGGGGCCTTCGTAGGCTGACCACTTTCAATATTTTTCTCATGTGAGTATAAATGGCTTTTAATGAGTCTGCTGCTGTCCTCTCCCTCCCATTTTGAACTCGTTCAACACTAAAGCAGGGTGGGGCTTCAGACAAATGAGTTTTTTTGTTTGTTTCTTTGTTTTCTTTGTTGTTTTTGTTTGTTTTGCCAGAATGGAAGCTAGGTACCTGCTTGGACTCTCTGAGTTCAAGCTCTGGATCTCCCTTGTTTCGAGTGAAGGTCCATTTTTTTTTTTATTCTGATCTGGTTAATTAAGGATCCTAATGTGATAAACGCCTTTATTGGTCTGCTTTCAAATTATTTGGTTTAAGGTATCTAAGACAGCATGTGCCACTTACATTAGCCTTAAATAGGACACTGCTATTCCAAGAAGGGGTTATCTGATAAACCACGACCTAATGAATACTCACTGGTTTCGTATCCCTAACACTCACGACAGCACACAGTAGGCACACTGTAAACGTGTTTTTGTTTGTTTGTTTTGTTTTGTTGAGTAATGAACAAAATTAACTTATTTAAAAAATCGGGGGCTGGAGAGATGGCTCAGCAGTAAAGAACACTGGCTGCTCTTCCAGAGGACCTGGGTTCAAATCCCAGCACCCACATGGCAGCTCACAACTGTCTGTCGCTACAGCTCCAAGAGTTCTGACACCTTCACACAGATACACATGCAGCCAAAATGCTAATGCACATAAAATAAATAAACAGAGCTTGTTCTCCTCCTCTGTATACATGAGTCTGAACAAGAGCTGTGAACTGCCAGGGCCGGAAGCATCTCATGGCCATCATTCCCCAGTAGTTGTTAGCTTTCGGACAAGGAGCTCAAGAAGTGGCGCGTCCGGCTGGGCACTGGCTGTCAGTCAGAGTTCATCGTGCTCCATTTGTAGCTTCACTTTCTGCTTATAGGGTAATTAATTATGTCTATGACCTATATAAATAACCAGTTCAATTAATATTGCAAAGATTTACAGAACTGCCACATCACAAATGCCATGTCAATGGTCAGAGCACGGAAGGGAGCAGGGAAGGCACTGTCCTATCTCTGAGGAAGTCACCACCTCCTGTTATAAGCGATGTCAACGTCCGGGCACAGCATGGCAAGGTTTTGGTTGAAAAACACTTGGAGGAAAAGGTCAGAACTCTTAGCTTTGAGAAGCACAGAGGGAGCTCAGGAATTCAGGTTAAGCTTCCTGTTTACCAGGTTCACAAGCCAGAGACAGAAAGCCCCATCGGCTGCTGGACATGGACATGGGGACTCAGGAACAGCCGGCTACCGTCTTCATGTATTATTTCCTGGAAGTCCCTGACCTCCAAGTTATTATCACTGTGTGACTTCCTGGTTTCACATAGAGAAAGCAGCTTCCAGAATTGGTGATGCCCCTTATTTCTATCTCAGGAAAGAAATGAGAGTCAGATGCAGCCAGGTGCCTCCTGGTTCTGGTGCCCTGGGCTTGGGAACGCCTCCTGCAAGAAAGCGCTTGAGGATTTAGGCTTGAAGACAACAGACTGGGCTGTCTGGGCCTGAGACCAGCTGGGCCAAGGCAAGTTCTTAACTTTTGATTTAAGAGATAGGGATGGAGTTTTTCGTGATGATGGATACCTTTAATCCCAACACACTGCAGGCAGACAAGAACGATCTCTGTGAGGTCAAAGCTGGCCTTGTCTACATAGCAGATGAGGGGGGAAAAACAGCTAGAGTTACATAGTGAGACATTATCTTTATATCTATCTATCTATCTATCTATCTATCTATTTATATCTCATAAAAAATCAAAACAAATCAAAAGATAGGGGTGGTTTTGAACCCCTTTCCTTGTCTGGTCCAGATCCCAAAGACTAGAGGAGAGCTAGGGTAGAGACTTGGAGAGGTGAGTAGAATTAGGGAGAATGGGAAAGGAACTATATGGGTAGTTGAAAGGAGATAGGAATTGGAGGAGAGGAGCTGCTGGAGGGAACACAGGGGAGGGGGTAGTGGCCACAGGATCTGGGTGGTGGTGGGGGACAGAAAAGAGGCTAAGAGAATTGGGAAGATAGGGCTGGGTCAGGGAGATCTGGGACAGACCCAGGCCACAGCTTCTGTAAAGCCAATGTCTGTGGAGTTAAGTGTTCCCAGGTGTTCCCAGAATGTCAAGGACCCCATTGAGTAAAGGTGCAGGTGCAACCACTCACTCACACGGGAGAGTCGGCCTTCTAAAGAGACTCTCACGTCCCTCTTCAGTCACCAGGCTATTAAAACAATGGACCCTGGATGACTCAACATTCCCCAGAAGTCCCCTTTAGTGGATAGGCAGCCTGAAGGCTTCAGCCACAGGAAGAACTGTTTCCAGGGAAAGACTTAACACAGTTCTGACAGCTTAGGCCATTTTGCAGGAGAGCCTGGAACTGAGACAGTGACCGCCCAGTGATCGGTAAGAGCACAGCTGCTGGGACATGCAAACCCTCCTGCCCCCAAGTTTAGCATAAATTTCATGTTGATACCCCAAAAAGATTTGGGGGGCACTGGACCTCCTTGTTTCCCTTCCCAGTGTGTCCTCTCTGAGTGTGTCTCTTTCCCACGCTGTTCAATATGTCTTGTCTCTTTAGTTGGTGTCTTAGGATCTGGTACAAGGACCTCACCTGGCTTGTTGGGGCAGAGTTTTGACTCTGGGAACTCCAGTAACACTGGGACCTGATTTGAAACGCCTTAAGTCAAGAAGGAAGGGAGGTAGCATTTAGCAAGGCCCCTGAGTGTTTGCTTAAGGAATTAGCTACCTGCTTGTCCAGGTTTGAGCACCTTCAAAGACGTCTTGGTGGCTTTTGTTCTTTGAGGATTATTGGATAAGCCAGCCCTAAAAGTCCCTACTGTTCTGAGAAAACGTTGTGTTAAAAGGCAAACAAGCAGAGGAACGGAAGCAAACCCTCCGTTACCGGTCAACCTGGCTTCTTTTCTTTTCTAGTTGAAAATAGATTTGTCTTTCACACAATATATCCAGACTTCGGGCCCCCTCTTCTTCCACTCCTCCCCACTTCCCCTCTCCCTCAGATCCACTCTTTCTCCTCCAATTCGTCTCCAGAAAAGAGCAGGCCTCCAAGAAACCACAGCACAACAGAACAAAACCAGACGCAGTAAGGCAAGGCAGCTGACTCAAGCTTGACACAATCCCAGGGTTCCAAACAGAACTGGGACATTTTTGCTAAATCTGTGGCCCCTGACTCAGGTTCACATCAGCAAAATGCTCCTTCCCCTCCCTTCCTCTCTCCCTCCCTCCTTCTCTTCCTTGATCTTTCCCTTTTCACACCCGTTCACATTACTATTTTCGGTTTACTGGAGCTGCAATTATAACTTATTCCCTCTGCCTTCTCTGTGATATTTCTTAACTTTCATGGTTTGGGGCACACTGTTTTGGGGGGCGTGTGCATGACTTGAAAAATGTTTTCAATTTTTAATTACTTTTAAATTTTAATATATTTTTTGGATATAAGTGTGTTTGCATGTGGGTATGTGCATGTGGGTACTGATGCCTGCAGAATCCAGATGTGCAGTTGCGACCTGCCAGATGTGGGCTCTGAACTTTATTCCAGTCCTCTAGAAGAGCATTACTCACTACTAACCACTGACACATCTCTTCATCCCCTTGTTTTAAAAATTTAAAAGGACTTTTCTTTCCTATTTTGTCTTTAGTTTGACTGAATGGAGCTTGTAGAGTGCTGACTTAAACGCAAATCTCCACATCAGCTTAGAAGATCAAGAGCTCAGAATTGCTGCTAAGGGCGCCCCCGTGTGGCGCCAAAAGATATTAACTCTGCATCTTGAAAGTTGACGGGGGGGGACCAAGGACTTACCTCAGTACAAACAGAAGACTTTCTGGTTCAATTTCTCCCCTCCATGGTGTCCCTCCCTCCCTCTCTCCCTCCCTCCCTCCACCCTGCTTCTCTCCTTCTCTTTGTTCCTCTGTCCCTCCAGCCTGCCTCTCAAATACTTCTCTCTTCTCCTTTCCCTCTTTTGTTTCCTTCCTCTCACTTCTTTCTCTTTTTTCATTTCTTTCTTTCCTTCTTTTCTCTCTCTTCTTCTTTTCATTCCTTCCTTTACCCCCTCTCTCCTTTACCCCTCCACCTCTCTGTTCCCCCATCTCTCTTTTCCCTCTCCCTCTTCCTTCCCATTATACATCCTGATTGTTGTCCTCCTTTACACACTCCCTTTCCCATCCTCCTCCCTTTCGCCTGTAAGAGAGTGGCCCCCCTGGGTTTCCCCGCACCTTGGTACATCAAATCTCTGCAGGTTTAGGCGCATCCTCCCTCAACTGAGGCCAGACAAGGCAGCCCAGTGAGGGGAACAGATTCCACAGACAGACAACAGCTTCAGGGACAGCCCTTGCTCCAGTTGTTGGGGACCCCCATGAAGATGGAGCTGCACGTCTGCTACATATGTGCTGGGGTGGGGTGTTGTGGAGCGGCGCTCAGTCCAGCCCATGTATGGGCTGTGTTTGGTGGCTCAGTCTTTGAGAGCCTGGGGTCTCTTTGAGAGGGTCCAGATTAGTTGACACCGTTGGTCTTCCTGTGGAGTTCCTATCCCCTTCAGGGCCCTCAATCCTCCCAGCGCTTCCATAAGAGTTCCCCAGCTCGTCCAATGTTTGGCTATGGGTCTCCATATCTGTTTCAGTCAGCTGCTTTTCAGTTTTGTAAGATCCCGTTGATCAATTGTTTGTCTTAGAGCTATTGGTGTTCTGTTCAGGAAGTTACCTCCTGTACCAATGTGTCGAAGGCTCTTCCCTACTTTTTCTTCTACTGGATTTAGTGAATCCGGTTTTACCTTGACATCTTTGATCCATTTGGACGCGACTTTTGTGCACGGTGATAAATAAGGATTTATTTGCGTTCTTCTATATGTAGACATCCAGTTAGACCAGCACCATTTGTTGAAGATGCTCCCTTCTTTTCTTGTTTTTGGTTTCTTTGTTAAAGATCAAGTATCCATAGGTGTGTGGGTTTATTTCTGGGTCTTTGATTCAATTCCATTGATCAACCTGTCTGTGCCAATTGGCTATACCAATCCTGTGCAGGTTTTACTGTTGCTTTGCAGTGCAGCTTGAGGTCAGGGATAGAGAGTCCTCCAGAGGTTCTTTTATTGTTCAGGACTGTTATAGCTATCCTGAGATTTTTGTTTTTCCATATGAAGTTGAGAATTGTTCTTGCAAGGTCTATAAAATATTGCGTTGGAATTTTGATGAGAATTGCATTGAATGTGTATATTGTTTTTGGTAAGATGGCCATTTTTACTAGGTTAATCCCATGATTCCATGAGCAGGGGAGATCTTTTCATTTTCTGACATCTTTCTCAATCTCGTTCTTCAGAGACTTGGAGTTCTTGATATGTAGTTCTTTCACTTGCTTGGTTAGAATTACACCAAGACAGTTTAAATTATTTGTGACTGCTGTGAAGAGCGTTGCTTCCCTAATTTCTTTCTTAGTCCATTTATCATTTGTATAAAGGATAGCTACTGATTTCTTTGAGTTAATTTTGTTTCTAGCCACTTTGCTGAAGATGTTTGCAAGCTGTAGAGTTCTCTGATATAATTTTGGGGGTCACTTATGTATACTGTCATATCATCTATAAATTGTGATACTTTGCCTTCTTCATTTTTAATTTGTGTACCCTTGGTCTCCTTTTGTTGTCTTATTGTTCTAACTAAAATTTTAAGTACTGTATTGACTAGATAGGGAGAGAGTGGGCAGCCTTGTCTTGTCCCTGATTTTAGTGAAATTCTTTTAAGTTTCTCTCTATTAATTTGATGTTGGCTATTGGCTTGTGTATTCCTTTTATTATGTTTAGGTATGTGCCTTGTATCTTTGATCTCTCTAGGACATTTATCATGAAAGGGTTTGTCAAAGTTTTCAGCATCTATGAGATGATCGTGTGATTTTGTTCTTTCAGTTTGTTTATATGGTGGATTACGTTGATGGATTTCCATATATTGAACCATCTCTGCATCCCTGGGATGAAGCCTACTTGATCATGATGGATGATGTTTTTGATATATTATTGTATTTTATTATTTTTTGAATTGATGCTCATAAGAGAAAATGCTTTGAAATTATCTCATTTTTTGTTCAGTCTTTGTGTAGTTTAGATATCACGGTGACTCTGACCTCATAGAATGAGTTTGGCAGTGTTCCTTCTGTTTCTATTTTGTGGAATAGTTTGAGGAGTATTGGTATTAGTTCTTCTTTGAAAATCTGGCAGAATTCTATGCTAAAACCATCTGTCCCTGGGCTTTTTGGGGGTGGGGTTGGAAGACTTCTATTAACTGTTTCTGTTTCTCTAAGGGTTATAGGACTATTTAGATAGTTTACCAGATCTTGGTGAGTATTATCTGGGTAGCAAATCATCCATTTCATTTAATTTTTCCAAATTTGTGGAGTATAGTCTTTTGAAGTAAATGAACTTTTTAAATTTCCTGTTTATGTTGTTATGTCTTCTTTTTCATTTCTGATTTTGTTAATTTTGATATGTCTCTCTGCCCTTGGCTAAGGGTTAGTTTGGCTAAGGGTTTATCTATTTTGTTGATTTCTCAAGGGACCAGCCCTTGGTTTTATTGATTCTTGGTATTGTGGTCTTTGTTTCTAATTGATTGATTTCAGCCCTGAGTTTGGATATTTCCTGAACTCTGCTCCTCTTAGGTGCATTTGCTTCTTTTTGTTTCAGAGCTTTCAAGGGGTGCTATAAGTATGACCTCTTTCTAATTTCTATATGAAGGCACTTAGTGTTATGAACTTTCCTCTTAGCATTACTTCCATAAAGTCGCATGAGTATGATTATGTAGTGCTTTCATTTTCATTGAATTTTAGAACGTGTTTAATTACTTTCTTTATTTCTTCTATGATCCAGCAATCACTGAGTAGGGAGTTGTTAAGTTTCCACGCGATCATAGGCTTTATATTGTTTCTGTTGTTGTTGTTGAAGTCCAACTTTAATCCATGGCGATCTGATAAGATGCAAGGGGTTATTTCAACTTCTTCAATCTGCAAGACATCTGTCCAGGACCTTTTGGCTTTTAGCATTTCTATTGAGAAGTGAGGCACAATTCTGGTAGATCTGCATTTCTATGTTACTTGGCCTTTTCCCCTTGCAGTTTTTAATATTCCTTTTTTGTCCTGTACATTTGGTGTTGTGATTATTATGTGATGGGTGGATTCTTATATGTTTATATCCATCTCTTTCTTTAGATTAGTGAAAACTTTGTATATGATTTTGTTGAAGATATTTTCCGGGCCTTTGACTTGGGAATCTTCTCCCTCTTTTGTCTCTATTATTCTTAGGTTTGGTCCTTTCATTGGTCCCAATTTTCCTGGATGTTTTGTGTTAGAAACTTTTTAGATTTGGCATTTTCTTTGACCAGTGTATCAATTTACTTTACTGGATCTTCTATGTCTGAGATTCTCCTTTCCATCTCCTGTATTCAGTTAGTGATGCTTGCATCTGTAGTTCCTGTTTTATCTCTTAGGTTTTCCATCTCTAGGGCTGCCTCCATTTGCATTTTCTTAATTGCTTCTATTTCCATTTTTAGGTATTGAACAGTTTATTGCTTTCTTTTACTTGTTTGCATTCTCCTGTATTTCTTTAAGGGATTTACTTATTTTCCCTTTAAAGGCCTCTATCGTCTTCATGAGGTGAGATTTAAGGTCACAGTCTTGCTCTTCATGTATGTCAGGATATCTAGGGCTTTCTGTAGTAGAACTAGGTTCTGATGGTGCCATATTGCACTGACTTCTGTTGGTTATGTTTTTGCAGTTGCCTTTAACCATCTGGTTGTTTCTGGTGTTGGCTGGCCAGGTAGTCCCTGGGAGTAGCAGGCCTCTGGGGACTATTCCCTCCCCCACCCCCTGAGAGCAGGCCTCCCTGGAGGTGGGCAGAGCTGTAGCGCAGGGAGTGAAATACAGATCTTTAATTGCAGGTAGACGTTTGGATTGGAAGATGGAGCACAGAGAGGATGGGGCAGACTTCACAGCTGCTGGAGACTGGGGGTTGAGGTGTGGGTGTCTCGCCTGGTTGCCCTGGGTGGGAACAGACTTTCCAGGAGGTAGGCAGAGCTGTGGGCTGAGGAGTGGGGTGCAGATCCGCGACTGCAGGTAGAGTGTGGACCAGAAGAGTTTCCTTCCCTTCTTATACTCCTCCTTGTCACCTCCATTCTTCCCTGATCCTAACCCATCTGTCCTCCTTAGAGTAGAGACCGTCTTCTTGGATTTCAGTGTCATCTAACTCTAAGAGACATCTTTCTGCTTAAAAGACCACTTGGGGCAAATTACCATTGGATGCCTGGCTACTCCTTACCCTTCAAGTGAACTGAGAGGAAGAGATATGGATGTGTGGATGCACACTAGGTGCCAGCCTTTACTGGCATTGTAGTCTTACAATCTAACTCGACCCCAGGAGGTGCCAACTTTGCAGAAGGTGAAATATTCTGAGAGGCCAGGGTTCAGATTGCCACTTGCTGCCTCCAGAGGCCATGGGCCTAGGACTGACCGAGTCTGTAGGTAGAGGGGAGAGTTTCCCACACAGTCCCCTTCTCTCCC